>NW_028166871.1:0-63660 GCF_964263955.1 Coregonus lavaretus
GAGAGAGAGAGAGAGAGAGTGAGGGGGAGTGAGAGAGATTATGTGGAAACAACTTTGATTCAACCAGTGTGTGCCCAGCTGTTAGTGACCATGAAGAAGTCTCCAAACCGTCCTCTTCTCCTCACATTCTTCCTGCTGCTACATTTCACCCACCCACCACAGGCATCTGGAGTAGCCTGCAACTCCCTCCCACACTATCTCTGCTGCTAAGAAAAACACATAAATACTGTACTGTACCTGCAGCATCTTCTGTTGAGGCATAACATAGGTATTTCCATTTGCATATATCCATATCAATTAGGCATGACACATCTGGATGGTTTTGGTTGGTTTCAATGTAAAATGCTAATTATTATGATAAGATGTTCGACTCACACCAAAGCTGTGTTTAATTTGTAGAGAATAAAATGTGGTTGATGTGATGGTGTCGCTGTAATACAACGCTACCACATGGCGGCGTTGTAGACCTATATTTGACGACTTGATTGCCGGAGCAAAGTGAAGGGTTATTTTTTAATTCTTTGCCCGCTACGTCAGCTGTAGCGGCTCAAATTGCCAGTGTGTTTTGCATGGGGGGGCGACTTGTTTCAGCAAGGAAATCAGTCATCAATGGGCTCGAGCGGACAACTTTGGAACAGTCCTGCCGCGATCACTCACTACAAGGATTTCCTCTGATAACGGGAGCTGGACTAAAACGTTAAAATGTATAGCGGAGTGTTTCTACTGATGCTGGTCGTCGGGATCTACGCTGATACTATGGACCAAGGGCCAACAGGTAAAGAAAATAACGTTTTTGTTTATTGGAGTCACGCATTGCACTGCTGCGCACCTGTGAAAGGACAGTTGGCTGGGCTGTCCGTGGCAGTTGTGGGCACTGACTGGGCACATGATTCTACACTGTAATAAACATGCATCCTAATAAGTAGGAAACTAGAGTGCTATTATTCGTTTTATTTATTTTTATGTTGTGAAAGGTAATCATAGCCGTTCTTATAATTTGGTCGGACGGTCGCGTCTAATTACTGAAGATAACTTCCAATAAAGTAGTTTATTGTTTTAGTCGTTGAAATTAGCCTACAAGGATATCCAAGAACAGTTTTTTTCAGTCATTTCGAGTCTGTGACCTGTCGAAATAGGGTACGCAGTACTTTTTGTGGCTATGGGAAAATTAGCTCTGTTGAGTTAAACTCAGTCTATTCTTCACAGGAGACATGTCAACTCAGTCTATTCTTCACAGGAGACATGTCAAGTGTCACAATGTTTTGTTACGGGTGGCAGGGGCAGTGATGAATTGTAGGAATGTGATGGCATACCATTTCTCAGGTTGGAATAGTTTAAAACATCGCACTCAAGTTTTCTCTGAACTGCATTGTGCAATGTTATTGTCATATAATTAAGAGATTCTGATCAATCAATTAAATTGAAATGTAAATGTTGTTATCGGTTGTTTGAGATTAAGCAACATCATGGGATGAGATTATTTCTGTTAACGGTCAATTCGATTAAAACATCCGCACGTTCCATTGTGTGTTATGATTTGATTGCTGAAAGCAAACTCGTCTATTATTTAACTCTGTCACTCACGCAAGCACAAACACACGCACAGTTATTTCATGGCACATACCACGTCCAATGCTTTATGCATCAGTTTCACTGTCATGATACCTAATACAATGACAATGTGTGTTTTTAATTCTGCAGAGACAGGTCTGGGAGGCCTACAGCAGTGTTTGTCGTGAATTATCTTTATCGTTTTCATTGTGGAATATACAGTTGTCTAGTTCCCAAGGAACGTTTCTTTAAAGGGAAAATTCCCCAAGGAACGTTTCTTTAAAGGGAAAATTCCCCTGGTGACATTCCTGGCTCAGCTGAACCTGAGTGTTAGAAGTGAAAGTGTTTGTTTGTAAGGCAGGGGCTTGGCCATGTCTAGATTAACTTTACATTTCATAGTACTAAGACAGTGTAATAGTATATCTCTATGTAGTTAAAATAGTGGATTGGAATCCCAGACTCTGTGGGCACATTCTCCATGTGACAGTTGTATGTTATAAATACTCCGGCACTGCTGGGTATCTCTTACAGACAAGCCAATCAGAACCTTTACTAGTTACTGTTATTGTATACTACATATAACTGTCTGTATGCATTCCCACTCCCTCCATAGTAGTGTTTCCCCTTGATTATTCTCCATGTGGGGCACATGCAGTGGCCTCCAAAGCAACATCTAGGCCCTCTGGCACCAAATCCAGGTGAAAGCTATGATCCCTTATTGATGTCACTTGTTAAATCCACTTCATTCAGTGTAGATGAAGGGGAGGAGACAGGTTAAAGAAGGTTTTTCAAGCCTTGAGACAATTGAGACATAGTTTGTGTATGTGTACCATGCAGAGGGTGAATGGGCAAGACAAAATATTTAATTGAACGGGGTAAGGTAGTAGGTGCCAGGCGCACCGGTTTGAGTGTGTCAAGAACTGCAACGCTGCTGGGTTTTTCACGCTCAACAGTTTCCCGTGTGTATCAAGAATGGTCCACCACCCAAAGGACATCCAGCCAACTTGATAGTACTGTGGGAAGCATTGGATTCAACATTCAGTGTCCCTGTGGAACGCTTTCGACACCTTGTAGAGTCCACGCTCTGACGAATTGAGACTGTTTTGAGGGAAAAAGGGGTGCAACTCAATATTAGGAAGGTGATCATAATGTTTTGTACAGTCGGTGTAGTGACGCTTCCTGCCGCAGTGGTCTGTTTATAGTACATGTATACCTTACTGCTGAGACTGTCTGTGTCTGATTGCACTAACACACACAGGTCTATTAATCCAGGCCTTGCTTCTTGCTTCTCATATAGCTGATTGAGGCTGAGCAGGGCTTGCTTTCCCTATAGTTATACCTGATTGAGCAGAGCTTGCTTTTCCTATAGTTGCATGGTGCACCCTCTGAGTGCTACCTGATTGAGTAGATTTGCTGGGGTAAAAGCACTCCTTGTCAGATCACTGCATAGCAGCACCTGTTTGTGTGTGTGTGTGTGTGTGTGTGTGTGTGGCTCAGAGGAGTTAGAGTAGTAGAGAAGGTAATTTAATCCGGCAGGCCCCTATGTCTCCAACTCTCTCTCAGTACTGACATGCAGCCAGTGTGAAACACACCGTGATTGGGGGTGTAGAGGGTGAACGTGGGAAGGGAGACCACATGGGAACACACTCTGATGGGAGAAAGTGGGTGGGTGCCAGGCTTGGGGTTATACCAAGGACGAGGGGCTTTAGAAGTGCTGGCTGTGCTGTGTACAGTGGTGTGGATCGGTCAGATTTTGTATCATACAGAAAATGGTTCAACACTCACAAAGCTCTCTTTGGGGAACACAGCTTGGAAAGGAGAAAATGGGAGCACAAACACAGAGAGAAGACTGATGGACGTTTCTCTGATTGGTCTTTCACATATTATGACCTTCCGGGCTACCTTGTTATATTTTTAGGCTTTTATTTTGCTGAACTGTACTCTTTCTTCCATCCCTATGAAGACTTTAATCTGTCTAGCTCTGACACTTCTTCACCTGACTAGAGAGAGAGAGAAGTCACTTTTTAAAATTAGACAGCTTTAATGGACAGACGACTTTAAGACATCTTTAGAAACGGACCGCCTTCTTCCCTCGCCTCAAATGGATGGGTCAACACACGCTGAGAGAAACTGTCTCACCGCGAAGCAGTCAGGCGGATAGATAGAATGACTCTTCAAAGCTTTCCCTATTACACGACCACACACAGTTTAATTGCCACAACTGTTAGCACTTCAGCTATTTATGTATATAGTTCTAAGGTTCGTCATTCAGCTTGCGGACCAACATATTTGTTGGTAAAGCTGCAGCTGTGGCTTTTTGCAGCCGGTTTGAGTGTTCAACATGAATTTTAAGTTGCTTGACATTTGCATTTAATCACCAGAGTTGAGGACCTTTGTGGTGCTGCTGAAAAATTCCATCAGTTCAGCTGGAATTAGGCATAGGACTTGGCAAAGCTCTGCTGCCTTTTGTATAGGACTTCTGAGAGTCACTCAAATATATACACTACCGGTCAAAAGTTTTAGAACACCTACTCATTCAAGAGTTTTTCATTATTTTTACTATTTTCTACATTGTAGAATAATAGTGAAGACATCAATACTATGAAATAACACATGGAATCATGTAGAAACCCAAAAAGTGTTAAACAAATCAAAATATATTTTAAATTTGAGATTCTTCAAAGTAGCCACCCTTTGACTTGATGACAGCTTTGCACACTCTTGGCATTCTCTCAACCAGCTTCACCTGGAATGCTTTTCCAACAGTCTTGAATGAGTTGCAACATATGCTGAGTACTTGTTGGCTGCTTTTCCTTCACTCTGCGATCCGACTCATCCCAAACCATCGCAATTTGGTTGAGGTCGGGGGATTGTGGAGGCCAGGTCATCTGATGCAGCACTCCATCACTCTCCTTCTTGGTCAAATAGCCCTTACACTGCCTGGAGGTGTGTTGGGTCATTGTCCTGTTGAAAAAGAAATGATAGTCCCACTAAGCCCAAACCAGATGGGATGGCATATCGCTGCAGAATGCTGTGGTAGCCATGCTGGTTAAGTGTGCCTTGAATTCTAAATAAATCACAGACAGTGTCACCAGCAAAGCAACCCCTCACCATAACACCTCCTTCTCCATGCTTTACAGTGGGTAATACACATGCAGAGGGCATCTGTTCACCCACACCGCGTCTCACAAAGACACGGCGGTTGGAACCAAAAATCTCCAATTTGGACTCCAGACCAAAGGACACATTTCCACCAGTCTAATGTCCAGTACTTGTGTTTCTTGGCCCAAGCAAGTCTCTTCTTATTGTTGGTGTCCTTTAGTAGTGTTTTCTTTGCAGCAGTTCGACCATGAAGGCCTGATTCACACAGTCTCCTCTGAACAGTTGATGTTGAGATGTGTCTGTTACTTTGAACTCTGTGAAGCATTTATTTGGGCTGCAATTTCTGAGGCTGGTAACTCTAATGAACTTATTCCCTGCAGCAGAGGTAACTCTGGGTTTTCCTTTCCTGTGGTGGTTTCATCATAGCGCTTGATGGTGTCAGCGACTGCACTTGAAGAAACTTTCAAAGTTCTTGAAATGTTCTGTATTGACTGACCTTCATGTCTTAAAGTAATGATGCACTGTTGTTTCTCTTTGCTTATTTGAGCTGTACTTGCCATAATATGGACTTGGTCTTTTACCAAATAGCGCTATCTTCTGTATACCCCTACCCCCTACCTTGTCACAACACAACTGATTGACTCAAATGCATTAAGAATGAAATAAATTCCACAAATTAACTTTTAAGAAGGCACACCTGTTAATTGAAATGCATTCCAGGTGACTACCTCATGAAGCTGGTTGAGAGAATGCCAAGAGTGTTCAAAGCTGTTCAAGGCCAGGGTGGCTATTTGAAGAATCTCAAATGTAAAATATATTTTGATTTGTTTAACACTTTTTTGGTTACTACATGATTCCATATGTGTTATTTCATAGTTTTGATGTCTTCACTATTATTCTACAATGTAGAAAATTGTACAAATGAAGAAAAACCTTTGAATGAGTAGGTGTTCTAAAACGTTTGGCCGGTAGTATATATATTTTGTTTCTCTTTTTGTCTAAAAGTGATTTCCTCTTATCGTTCCCGGTCGGGGCTGGGTCTCGGCAGTGGGGATGTTTGGCAGAGAAGTCTATTTTCTCATAGGGAGCTGAGCTGAATGGTGGAATGGAGGAAGTGTGAGGAGAAGAGGTGGAGGGAGTTTGAGGAGAAGAGATGGAGGAAGTGTGAGGAGAAGAGATGGAGGAAGTGTGAGGAGGAGAGAGATGAAGTAAAGCTGTGTTGTTCCTGACAGACGTTAATGTCCCAGCCTCCTATAGTCTCTAAAGTCCCTAAAAGCATCTCAATCCGTTAGTGGATGGCACTTTCACAGTGTGTGTGTGTCTGGACACAAACAGTGAAGGAATTGACACGTTTTCACATGATGTTGTTATTTTATTTCTGTCTGTCCAGCAGAGAACTTGATTCATACCTTTTTACTATAAAAGTCAGCAATAAAACACTGACTGGCGGGGACGTTCTCTGTGAGTGTGAGTGTGTTTGAAAGAGAGAAAGTGTGTGTGAGTGTGAGAGAGAAAGAGAGAGGGAGAGAGCGAAAGAGAGAGGGTGTTTGTGTGCATGCTACAATGTGTGTGTGGTGTACAGCAAGGGGCAGACATGCCAGCTTTGTGTGCTCACTTTAAGAAGTATCCTTTAGAGTTTGAGCTTTTAGCAGACAGGCAGACAGCCAGGCAGTGGTTCAGGTAGTCAGAGACAGGAAGGTCTCTCGGTCGCAGAGGTGGTCGTCATTTAGACCTGTCGTCATATCATCACGGTGACTCACCTCGTCTCTGACGCTGATCACCCACGACCGCTCCACGCTACCGTGTCACAGCACCAGTGCGTTCACCTGCCATCGCCATGACGCCCGTCACCGCCACACTCCCTGAAAGGAGCTGACAACATTCCCCGACCGCTCGACGCCCCCGACCTGCAGGGGCCAATGGGAACAAGAAGGAGGGGGATCCTCTCTCAGCTCTGCTCATCTGTCACTGTGCTTCTCTAGGTGGAAGCTAGTTAACCAATAATGTGTTGCTGAGTCCCTGAACACCACCAAGCCACCATGTTAGACAGATGGCTGTGTGTCAACAGGCCCAACACAGCACAACACTACCTGTCAGATTATTTAATGCCTTTCGACATTGGATAAGATACGTTTACTCAATACAAGAGGAAAAAGACTCATGATCTGTAATCAACTTAGTGATCCAGATAGCCATGGTCTTCAGTTATTCGTTTATGTGAAGCCTGTCATCAGACAAACAACTGACTGAAAGAGCAGATTTCAAGTCATTAGAGTGGATGTTTCTCTTTAGATTGATATTTGAATGTGTTGTGGATGAGGAGGAGGGCAGGGTAGATTAAAAGGACTCAGCAGGATTGTGGGTGAAGCAGATAATACATTCAGTGTGTCTGTGACAAATCAACTGTTCTAAAAGCTGTTGCTTATCCCTCTCTTTGGAAAGTTGGCGTCTGTGACAGATATGCAGAGTGACTGCCGAGTCCCAACGGATTGGCTGGGCTTCATCTGCTGCCGTGGCAAGAGAGGAACTCAGAACTTGGAGAAGCTGCCTGAACTTGTCCAAAGTGTCCAGACTTGTGAACTACAGGACAATGCTCGAGAATAATCTGTTGTCACTCTGTATGCTTTTCAGCAATGCTTAGTGTCAGGAAGGTACTAGTGACAGGGAGCCTCTCTCTTTCTCTCACTTTCTTGTTCTCTCTTTCTCTCTTTCTCATTTGAGTTTTTCAAACTGTCCAATGAGCTCATATCTAATGTGAGTGATGCTTCAGTAGCAAACAATTAAGCACCTGGTTCTAGTGAGAATAACTGTATTGCTGTAAATATGACTACGTTGTGAGCTGTGTCCCAAATAGCACTCTATTCCCTACACAGTGCACTACTTTTGACCAGGGCCCATAGGGCATATTGGGAGTAGGGTGCACACACTTTGTTGTGTCTCTAATCAAGAGCCTGGCAAGTGTCACTTTTATCCAACAAACACATTCATAAGAACTAACTAATTGAAATTCCACATCAGTCCAAATCATTCATATTCTTTATGGGTTTTGTTAAGGATCATTTGCTCAGACTGATGGAGAAGAAATCATTGCCAATATGATTAAAAGGAGCACTTTGGAGCTACACAGCAGAAGGATGAGAGAGTTGTAGTGTCTGTCATCTGTTTATTTGGAGTGGCTGTGGGGGTGTAGTTGTAGTAGGATGCTACCACAGATAGAACAATGAGACAGATATTTCACTGGATGTATAAATGTGAAGCATCCGGTTGGCGTTTCCACTCACTACCAAATAGTGAGAATAAGTCTACTGGCGGGCAGTGGCAGAATATGGAACGAGATGGATTTTGGCCGACATTCTGCAAATTTTCTCATCGATTAAACATTTGATCTCAATACAGTTTTCTGTTCCCAAAACTAAAATCTGTTATGAACAGAGTGGACTAAGTTTTGTAGACTTTACCCCTTGCAAAAGTTGTACAAAATTGCGCCGTTTAGAAGGAGTGCAGAGGCAAATTGAGTTATTGCACACGCGCACTTCACAGAGTGGGCGTTCCCTAATGGAAATATGCAGGTGTATACTAGAACGCGCCAATAGGATATCGCTAACATGTGCTTGGCTCTGCCCACCTCCTTCCTTGTTGTGCCCACTATGACTCATTTGTTCTCATTGGAAACGATAAGCTGTGGTCTATCTTGGTTTAGTTATTTAAAAAAATTATGCTACCTGAGAGGAGATATACACCACAGACAATAACTCTGCTGTGATGTCTGTCCATTAAGTATCAGTAGCTCTGATGTGATCTCTGTCCATTTAGCATCTCCCAGAACTGCCACCTGATTGCTTCTGTCAGATGCCACTGGCTCCGCTACAGCCACAGACAGCTAAACGTTCATGAATTGTTCTTTATGAATATTCTTCGCCTCACCTCCATGTGAATGTTTACTTTCTGTCGCTCAGCCAAGTATCTCTAACGATTTGCTAGCCATCAAACTGCCAGTCTGCCCTGACCTGCCCACTACTCTGATTGATGACAGTTGAAGTTGATGCTGTCGTTGACAGTGACAGAAAATAACAGAAAAAAAAAGACTGGTGTGTTGTCCTGATTTCTGCTGTGTGCAGCTGTAACCATGGCAACGGAATCAGCAGCAAAGTCCCTGGGTCAAAGTTTACCCGCATGATGTGTTCTGGCAGCACTGTCAGTGTCAACGACTGTCTTTGAAGATGGAGATGACAGTTGGACCAAACGCACGGAACAAAAACATCCCTCTCGAGTCGCTACTTTATGAGTTTTGCCCATAGCTTTGGGGTATATAATTGGAAGAGGGCCACAAGAAGCAATTTCTTATCGTTTTTCTCTTCAGTTCTTGATCCTCTGTCTCCCTATCTTACCCTTTCTCCGTCACCTCATCCCCCCCCCTCCCCTATCTGCATTTCTTTCTCTTCTTTTCATCTCTCCCTCTCCCACCATATTAAAATAATAATCCCTGTTGTAATAAATGTCAGAGGTCAGCTGTTAAGTGCAGATTAACTTGTGTTGGGAGATGTACTATTGACTATATCCTGCACACTTAATGATAACAGCCCTCTGTTATAGCATGACCTTAAAAAGGCCCCCTCTACGATAAGGAACTCGACCTAAGGAAGGGTTGTGTCCCCTGGCTGCTGTAGGAGATATTAAAGTTGACAAAGTACTTGTTTAGAGTTATCAAATCAATCAAGTTGTCCATCAAGTTGGAGTAAAGGGGGGGTAGAAGGATTACTTTATCCTATCCCATGTATTCCTTAAAGAGGTGGGGTTTCAAATGTCTCCGGAAGGGGAAGTAGATCAATGGCTTCATTGCTAAAATCTCTAACTAACCCTTTAATATGGAGGAAATTACAGTCATTGGAACTAATTACAATTTTTTCTGTATAGAAGATTATTAGCCGGTCTAAATGGTAAGAAAAAACATGGAAAAACTGTTTGTGTCAACTTAAATGACCAAAACCAGATAGAAAGCATGCATTGAACTATAAGATTTTTTAAATAATATCATATTTTAGAACTAATAAAAGCTAGAGAGTCAGGGAGAATCAAATTACAAAAACAGGGCATTCAGTGCACATGCCCATTTTGTTATAATGTTTGAGCAGAGGAACACAGCATTAGCCATGACAAAATGCATAGAATTGCTGGAGGTTAGCTTCAAAACGGCAACATTTTCTCTCAGAATCAATGGAAAAATGTGTCGAATTGCAGAAAATTTGCTTTACAACAGCTAAATGTTCCCTACGCCGCCAAGATACCTTTCAAGCTCATTTTCTTATAGTTGAACACACCAGGGGCCCTGGAGACTGTAGACAAGCCCTCTATTAATTTACAGCGGGTCCCTCACTTGTTCGGTTCAAGAGAGAAAACAAAAGAGAGGGATGAGGAGGAGGAGGGGGGGTGGTGTAGACTATAGCCAGGGCTTTGCAGAGTTTTAATCATTCCCCTCTTGTACATTGCTATTTATATTGTAAAGGCAAACACAATAGATATATGTAAACTCAGCAAAAAAAGAAACGTCCCTTTTTCAGGACCATGTCTTTCAAAGATAATTCGTAAAAATCCAAATAACTTCACAGATCTTCATTGTAAACGGTTTAAACACTGTTTCCCATGCTTGTTCAATGAACCATAAACAATTAATGAACATGCACCTGTGGAACTGTCGTTAAGACACTAACAGCTTACAGACGGTAGGCAATTAAGGTCACAGTTATGAAAACTTAGGACACTAAAGAGTTATTTCTACTGACTCTGAAAAACACCAAAATAAAGATACCCAGGGTCCCTGCTCATCTGCGTGAACGTGCCTTAGGCATGCTGCAAGGAGGCATGAGGACTGCAGATGTGGCCAGGGCGATAAATTGCAATGTCCGTACTGTGAGACGCCTAAGACAGCGCTACAGGGAGACAGGATGGACAGCTGATCGTCCTCGCAGTGGCAGACCACGAGTAACAACACCTGCACAGGATCGGTACATCCGAACATCACACCTGCGGGACAGGTACAGGATGGCAACAACAACTGCCCGAGTTACACCAGGAATGCACAAGAAGAGGAGACTCCGGGATGCTGACCTTCTAGGCAGAGTTGCAAAGAAAAAGCCAAATCTCAGACTGCCCATCTTAATCTTTTCTTTTTATTGGCCAGTCTGAGATATGGCTTTTTCTTTGCAACTCTGCCTAGAAGGTCAGCATCCCAGAGTCACCTCTTCACTGTTGACGTTGAGACTGGTGTGAAGCTGCCAGTTGAGGACCTGTGAGGCGCCTGTTTCTCAAACTAGACACTAATGTATTTGTCCTCTTGCTCAGTTGTGCACCGGGGCCTCCCACTCCTCTTTCTATTCTGGTTAGAGCCAGTTTGCGCTGTTCTGTGAAGGGAGTAGGACACAGCGTTGTACGAGATCTTCAGTTTCTTGGTAATTTCTCGCATGGAATAGCCTTCATTTCTCAGAACAAGAATAAACTGACAAGGTTCAGAAGAAAGTTATTTGTTTCTGGCCATTTTGAGCCTGTAATCGAACCCACAATTGCTGATGCTCCAGATACTCAACTAGTCTCAAGAATGCCAGTTTTATTGCAGACAATTACATTGATGGAAGTTACAATATATCTGCAATATTAAAGCTGATCTGATTTGCTTCTAATTGTTGTATTAAAATAATGATTAAGTATAATCATACTTTTGGGAAGATAACAATGTGATTTTTGCATTCTAGATGAGATGATTGTTTTCCATATTGATTTGTTCTCAGTCAGTGGCCACACCCAGATGAGCAGAAACATGATGAAATGCCCCCTTTTATACTCAAGTATAAAACCCCTCATGACGAAATTCACCTCAGACCAAGCAGATTACGGTATAAACCGGATGTTGCAAATGGTTGAATTTCTACCAGAGCAGGAAGCGTGAAGCTGAAGCTACACGGCTTAAAATGGTTAGACCAGGAAGCCCCACGGCTTAAAATGGTTGATACTCTACAGACCAGCAGACATAAAGCGTGAGCTAAACGGTACAAAATGGTTAAACTCTACAGACCAGCCGACATGCAACACGAGCTGAATATGGCAAAATGGTAAAAGTCTGAAACACTCAACCTCTACACGAAGAAGAAGACAATGCACTAGACCTTAGCATTACCAGTCTGCAGCTGGCATGTATAGTCGTCTAGTGAACTTTCACTAAAGGCACGAGTTGGGAAGGACAATCCCTCTCCGACAACCGTTCGTACATCTGAAGTATCTATTCTAACAGATCAACTCTACGAACTACAGTGTACGCTGAAGTATCCATCTAACCACCACTACGACCAGAAACTCTTCCAAGGACATTGGGATTTCTGGTGGGAAAACCAGAGTCCTACATCATCAACTCAACTATCGAGGACAGCTACACATAAATACATGTTACATTTCTAATCCGAATGAGCTGTTAGTGGGGTTTTAAGCATTTGTATTTCCGTGAGCGTAGTTTCCAAAGTAACCACGACAGTTTGAATCTCTGTCTCTCCCTTCCACTCTGACCCTCCTTCTACCCAAGCATTCATGCTATTGTTAGTTCAGTCCACTAGGGAACTGTTTTCATTGTATTACATTAGTAATCAATAACCTATGTGTGTTTGTATTGTGTTATTATTAAGTTAGTTAGTAAATAAATAATTAGCCAATTTGTGTATTGCTGATTCATCAATAAGGTTAGGGTTCTTGCAGGTTCAAGGATTATGCGACGTTCAGAATGAGACTGATAAATATCGATATATAACATATATATCTTCTAAGAGTTTAATTCGGGAGATGGTAACTCGTTAAACAACTTATTCCGAGATGCCCCAAATTCCTAATGAGTTAATTGTTACATTATTAATTGAATCGAGTGACAATTAAACATAGTTAATTGATTCGATAAAAACAGTCAATACATTAAAGTAAGTCAATTCACGACACAAGACAACGCAGGAGTGGCTTCGGGACAAGTCTCTGAATGTCCTTGAGTGGCCCAGCCGGAGCCCGATCTAACATCTCTGGAGAGACCTGAAAATAGCTGTGCAACGACGCTCCCTATTCAACATGACAGAGCTTGAGAGGATCTGCAGAGAGGAATGGAAGAAACTCCCCAAATACAGGTGTGCTAAGCTCGTAGCGTCATACCCATGAAAACTAGAGGCAGTAATCGCTGCCAAAGGTGCTTCAACAGAATCCTGAGTAAAGGGTCTGAATACTTATGTAAATGTGATATTTCCATTTTTATACTTTTAATAAATTGGCAAAAATGTCTAAAAACCTGTTTCTGCTTCGTCATTATGGGGTATTGTGTGTAGATTGATGAGGGAAAAAAACAATTTAATCAATTTTAGAATAAGGCTGCAACGTAACAAAATGTGGAAAAAGTCAAGCGTTCTGAATACTTTCCGAATGCACTGTATGCTAGATTTAGAGTTATTTGGCAAATTTAGTTGTGAATAATACAAACCTTAGAATGTCTTAGAAGTCAAAACATATATGGGCTGCATGGTGCGACTATAGGCTATTGATGATTTGAGAAAGTAACAAAAAAAAGCTTGCGCTCTGTTCCTTACCTCAGGCTGCACAGCTGTTCTCTCATCAAGTGATCATATTTTGGGGGCGCTAGAGAGCGTGCTATGGAATAGATGTGTTTTGTTAGAGCTTCGCTCAATTTTGAAACAAATTCATATTTATCTTAAACTCTCACCACCTGTAACTTCAAACATTGTCTGGCAATATGACAAAGGGAAAAGGCACCAAAAGAAGGGGCGCTAAACAAGATAATTTGAAGGAGACAGACAACGAACCGATTTCAACATCACCGACCCACGAGGAGTTAGCTGAAGATGCTAGCTCCCAAGAGCTCCCCACAGAACCTACTCCAAGTGATCTACTAGCCGCTATAAACTCACTAAGCAAGAAGTTGGACACAAGGTTGGCTG
Organism: Coregonus lavaretus; assembly: GCF_964263955.1. Lineage (NCBI taxonomy): Eukaryota > Metazoa > Chordata > Actinopteri > Salmoniformes > Salmonidae > Coregonus > Coregonus lavaretus. The sequence continues at coordinate 13,626 of NW_028166871.1, forward strand.
ATATCTCAAAGAGTATTGGGACTTTGACTGAAACTGTGAAGGCAACCAAGGGCAGGGTGCATGAGGTCGACCAGACTACATTTTATCACGAGGCCAGGCTACAGGACATAGAGAAACAGTGCACAATGTTCAAAAATGACAACAAAACCCTGAAAGCCCGACTGGAAATGCTCGAGTCGCATTCAAGACACCCGAACATCCGAATATGTGGGATCCAGGAGGACACTGAGAAAGGGAAACCCACTGAATTGGTTTCGGAGCTGATATCTTTAATCCACCAGGTCTACTCTGTGCCCGGCCACATAGTGACCGGGCACAGAGTAGACCTGGTGGATTAAAGATAGTCAGTTGGACCTGCAATGGCTTGGGTCATGTCGTGAAACTGGGCGCTGACATAGTGCTTCTTCAAGAAACTCAAATTAAACGCTCGGCTCAGGCCAAACTAAGAGTTGGTTGGATCGGTCAGATATACCAGCCTAATTTTGATGCAAAAATGAGAGGGGTAGCAATCCTGATAAGGAAAAACATTCCTTTTATTTACTCATCCACGATTTCAGATCCTAATGGTCGGTACATTATTGTGGTTGGTACAGTGAATTCGATACCAATAACCTTGGTCAATTTATATGGACCCAACCTTGATGATCAAATTTTTTTTTAAGGCCTTACCAAATATCTTGGATACAAGTGTTATTGTTGGAGGCGACATTAACTGTACGTTAGATCCTCTTTTAGTTAAACCGCTATCAAGGTCACTTCAACAATCAAATGCCAGTGTCTGTCTAAATACATTGATGAAGAACCTTAACATTGTCGATATTTGGAGACTGACGCACCCAACAGATAAGGATTATTTTAATTTTTTTGCAGTTCATAAGTCATATTCCATAATTGACTATTTTTTGTTGGACTCCAAACTAATTTCAGCAGCTGCGTCGGTTACCTATCACCTGATTCTAATTACGGACCATTCTCCGCTGTCCATGGTGCTGAAACTCAACAATCTGTCTGAAGGTCGGTGACCGTGGTGCTTAGACGCATACTTGTTGAAAGATGAGACTTTTTGTCAGTATTTGAAGGAGCAGATTGCTTTTTTCTTCTGAGCTAACGACACGGGGGATGTTGACGACTCTACCCTTTGGGAATCTCTCAAGGCTGTGATTAGAGATTACATTATTTCATATACATTGGAGAAGAAGAAACGCGCCAATACTAGGCTGAAAGAAATTGAAAGAGAGTTAGGGGAAAAGGAGAACGTTTTTAGAACGAATTCCTCAAATGCAGTCCTTGAGAAGATCACAAAGTTGAAATATGAATACAATACCATCCTTTCGAAATGGGTGGCCTCTTTACTTGCAAGAACACAACAAAGTTATTTTGAACTGGGTGACAAACCACATAAATTATTAGCAAGACAGCTAAGGCATGTACAGGCATCTAGAGCTATTCATAAAATAAAAGACAAGAATGGTAAAATAGTAACAGATCCGCAGGATATTAATAAATGCTTTGCGCAGTTTTACTCAGAGCTATATCAATCGAAATGCGATGCTACTGATCCACAAGCGATGGAACGCTTTCTCACTGAATGTGAACTTCCTAAACTAGACAGGGGGGCAGCTGCTGCACTCGATGCCGGGATAACGTTAGAAGAGATTAACACAGCGATAGCACAATTTCCAAACAGCAAGGCCCCTGGGCCCGATGGATATGTAACATAATTCTAAAAGAAGTACTGCGTCAGTCTAGCTCCACTTATGTTGCGAATGTTTAAACATTCAAAAGAAAATGCCAAACTCCCGCAAACACTGTATGAGGCTACTATAGCACTGATCTTGAAAAAAGATAGAGATTCCATGGAGATGTCGTCTTATCGCCCCGTGTCGTTGCTCCCCATAGAAAATAAGGTGTTGACAAAGATATTGGCAAACCGATTGAAAAAATATGTTTCTGACATCATACACCCTGACCTGACAGGTTTTATCCCAGGCCGACATATATACTACAATTTGAGACGCCATTTCAACGTAATGATTAGTCAAAAGGCTCATATTGCAATTTTGGAAATTGGAGACTGTACCTACCTTTGAAATGTGGTTATGGGATTTAGGGAATGTAATGCATATGGAAAGGATTTGATACAATACCTCCAAAAGAAGTCCAATGTTTTACAAAATATGGCAGCCAATACTGGATAAATGGTCTAGTCCCGCTTCATAACTGGGTTGATGCTCTGCTGCTACACTGTGCTGTTTTCCACGTAATATTTATTTTTGGCTTAACTACACTGCTTTTACTGTCTATATGCTGTCTTCTTTTAATATGTACCACCTAATAGGATTGTTTATTTTTTACTGTATGTGTGAGTTTTGTTTTGTCCTCTAAATGTGCCATCCCATTCAACAGTACAATGAATGTCAATGTTTGTATCGCTGTCTTTTAAAAAAAAAAAATTATTGGAAAATAAGAAACATATTATTTTTTATTTTTTAGTGATCAAATTTTCACCCATAAGACTATTGTCAGTTTAATCTGGTCTTTACTAATATGTAAAATTAGTTTAGATTTAGAATGGCCTATCATCAAATGGGCAGGAACAGGGTAAAAAGACATGTCATCTGTATGCTCTCAAATTGCAAATGGAAGCTGCGAGCTTTCACACCGGTCCGTTTTGTAGGCTACTTCGGTTTTATAGCGGAGCATGTGCTTAATATGAGTGGCTGAGAAATAAATATAAGAACACTTATTTCACTCCATGTATCAACCACTGTTTGAGGAGCTGCTCAAAATATGAAATTCCGCAAAAACTCTGTATGCCATGGGCTCTTCAACCCTGTTCCTGTAGCTACCCAGTGCTTAATTTGGGAAACCAACTGAAATCTGTTAGGGAACATCAATAGTAACATGTTTTCGCAACAAAACATATTTCACTAAACTGTTGACAGCCCATCTGCATGCTCAAGAAAGGAATAAAGGAGCGAGAGGAGGAGATTGAAATGCTTGGTGGTGAGATATCCTATATAACTGAAGGTAATGTGTCACTCAATTCTGAAAAAATATGTAAAAAATCCCTATTACCAGGCTATTCAAAATCTAATACTAATTCACTAATTGTAGGCTAGCTGTAAGCCGCTCTGCACAATCAATGAACCAACAGCATCGCCTAGGGCTATACTTTCTTTCCCAGACTCATGGATAGAAATGTTGGAGCGTAGCATAATGTAACCAGTCCAACCAGTATGCATAATAATACAGTCCACACTCAAAGGCAATTACTCCAATTTGTTTAATTTTGGAATATAGGCTAGACCAATTATGTACCAAAGACATCTTAAATCAGTTTTATGTTTTTCTGCTGTGCGTAATATGTGGTAGGCTAATCATTTTAATTCAGGTTTTTGCATAAGCTCTAATATGCATATGGCTGTTTTGAATTAATCATCACCGTAGAAAGCGCTGTCCATTTAGTTGTGCTAGGCTTTGAAACAACATCCACAACAACCATGTTTTACACTGTTTCAACCTGCTGTTGAACTTCTTTCTTCAAATTGATCATTACAGTGAGGTGAGTTTTAAAAGTTTGATAGGCCTACTGTTTTGATGATAAGTGTTTGATGTGATTTCCAATGCATATGCATTGATGTCATAGTGGTTAGAGGGACAATAGAGCCCTGAGTACCAGGCCATTAGGACCTGATGGTAGTTAGCAAATTGGGTACTACAAAGGCATGTCCATAGTGCATAATCTGCGTTTATTAGGAGCGCAGATCAGGGTTAACTCTCTCTCTCTCTCTCAATTCAATTCAATTCAATTTCAATTTAAGGGCTTTATTGGCATGGGAAACGTATGTTAACATTGCCAAAGCAAGTGAAGTAGATAGTAAACAAAAGTGAAATAAACAATAAATATTAACAGTAAACATTACACTCAGAAGTTTCAAAAGAATAAAGACATTTCAAATGTCATATTATGTATATATACAGTGTTGTAACAATGTGCAAATAGTTAAAGTACAAATGGGAAAATAAATAAACATAAATATGGGTTGTATTGACAATGGTGTTTGTTCTTCACTGGTTGCCCTTTTCTTGTGGCAACAGGTCACAAATCTTGCAGCTGTGATGGCACACTGTGGTTTTTCACCCAGTAGATAAGGGAGTTTATCAAAATTGGGTTTGTTATCGAATTCTTTGTGGATTGCTGTAATCTGAGGGAAATATGTGTCTCTAATATGGTCATACATTTGGCAGGAGGTTAGGAAGTGCAGCTCAGTTTCCACCTCATTTTGTGGGCAGTGTGCACATAGCCTGTCTTCTCTTGAGAGCCAGGTCTGCCTACGGCAGCCTTTCTCAATAGCAAGGCTATGCTCACTGAGTCTGTACATAGTCAAAGCTTTCCTTAAGTTTGGGTCAGTCACAGTGGTCAGGTATTCTGCCACTGTGTACTCTCTGTTTAGGGCCAAATAACATTCTAGTTTGCTCTGTTTTTTTGTTTGTTCTTTCCAATGTGTCAAGTAATTCTCTTTTTGTTTTCTCATGATTTGGTTGGGTCTAGTTGTGTTGTTGTTGTTGTCCTGGGGCTGTGTGGGGTCTGTTTGTGTTTGTGAACAGAGCCCCAGGACAAGCTTACTTAGGGGACTCTTCTCCAAGTTCATCTCTCTGTAGGTGATGGCTTTGTTATGGAAGGTTTGGGAATCGCTTCCTTTTAAGTGGTTATAGAATTTAACGGCTCTTTTCTGGATTTTGATAATTAGCGGGTATTGGCCTAATTCTGCTCTGCATGCATTATTTGGTGTTTTACGTTGTACACAGAGGATGTTTTTGCAGAATTCTGCATGCAGAGTCTCAATTTGGTGTTTGTTCCATTTTGTGAATTCTTGGTTGGTGAGCGGACCCCAGACCTCAGAACCATAAAGGGCAATGGGTTCTATAACTGATTCAAGTATTTTTAGCCAGATCCTAATTGGTATGTCAAATTTTATGTTCCTTTTGATGGCATAGAAGGGCCTTCTTGCCTTGTCTCTCAGATCGTTCACAGCTTTGTGGAAGTTACCTGTGGCGCTGATGTTTAGGCCGAGGTATGTATAGTTTTTTGTGTGCTCTAGGGCAACGGTGTCTAGATGGAATTTGTATTTGTGGTCCTGGCAACTGGACCTTTTTTGGAACACCATTATTTTTGTCTTACTGAGATTTACTATCAGGGCCCAGGTCTGACAGAATCTGTGCAGAAGATCTAGGTGCTGCTGTAGGCCCTCCTTGGTTGGTGACAGAAGCACCAGATCATCAGCAAACAGAAGACATTTGACTTCAGATTCTAGTAGGGTGAGGCCGGGTGCTGCAGACTGTTCTAGTGCCCTCGCCAATTCGTTGATATATATGTTGAAGAGGGTGGGGCTTAAACTGCATCCCTGTCTCACCCCACGGCCCTGTGGAAAGAAATGTGTGTGTTTTTTGCCAATTTTAACCGCACACTTGTTGTTTGTGTACATGGATTTTATAATGTCATATGTTTTTCCCCCAACCCCACTTTCCATCAATTTGTATAGCAGACCCTCATGCCAAATTGAGTCAAAAGCTTTTTTGAAATCAACAAAGCATGAGAAGACTTTGCCTTTGTTTTGGTTTGTTTGTTTGTCAATTAGGGTGTGCAGGGTGAATACGTGGTCTGTCGTACGGTAATTTGGTAAAAAGCCAATTTGACATTTGCTCAGTACATTGTTTTCACTGAGGAAATGAACTAGTCTGCTGTTAATGATAATGCAGAGGATTTTCCCAAGGTTGCTGTTGATGCATATCCCACGGTAGTTATTGGGGTCAAATTTGTCTCCACATTTGTGGATTGGGGTGATCAGTCCTTGGTTCCAAATATTGGGGAAGATGCCAGAGCTAAGGATGATGTTAAAGAGTTTAAGTATAGCTAATTGAAATTTGTGGTCTGTATATTTAATCATTTCATTTGAGGATACCATCAACACCACAGGACTTTTTGGGTTGGAGGGTTTGTATTTTGTCCTGTAGTTCATTCAATGTAATTGGAGAATCCAGTGGGTTCTGGTAGTCTTTAATAGTTGATTCTAAGATTTGCATTTGATCATGTATATTTTTTTGCTGTATGTTCTCTGTTATAGGGCCAAAAAGATTGGAGAAGTGGTTTACCCATACATCTCCGTTTTGGATAGATAGATCTTCGTGTTGTTGTTTGTTTAGTGTTTTCCAATTTTCCCAGAAGTGGTTAGAGTCTATGGATTCTTCAATTACATTGAGCTGATTTCTGACATGCTGTTCCTTCTTTTTCCGTAGTGTATTGTTTTAGTGATTCACCATAGTGAAGGCGTAGGCTCAGGTTTTCTGGGTCTCTATGTTTTTGGTTGGATAGGTTTCTCAATTTCTTTCTTAGGTTTTTGCATTCTTCATCAAACCATTTATCACTGTTATTACTTTTCTTTGGTTTTCTGTTAGAGATTTTTAGATTTGATAGGGAAGCTGAGAGGTCAAATATAGTGTTTAGGTTTTCTACTGCCTGTCTCCCTCCCTCTGTCTCCCTCCCTCCTCCTCCCTACCTCTACCTCCCTACCTCTGCCTCCCTACCTCTGTTCTACCTCCCTCTGTCTTCCTCCCTTCCACAACCTCTCTCCCTCTGCCTCCCTCAGTCTCCCTCCTTCCCTCTACCTCCCTCTCCCTCCCTCTACCTCTGCTGGTTCACTGTAAGAAATAATAGTATACAGCCTGGAACTAAAGTTACCTTACCACAGTACCTCACTAAGAAATAATAGAATACAGCCTGGAACTAAAGTTACCTTACCACAGCACCTCACTAAGAAAGAATAGAATACAGCCTGGAACTAAAGTTACCTTACCACAGCACCTCACTGAGAAATAATAGAATACAGCCTGGAACTAAAGTTACCTTACCACAGCACTTCACTAAGAAAGAATAGACTACAGCCTGGAACTAAAGTTACCTTACCACAGTACCTCACTAAGAAAGAATAGAATACAGCCTGGAACTAAAGTTACCTTACCACAGCACCTCACTAAGAAAGAATAGAATACAGCCTGGAATGAAAGTTACCTTACCACAGTACCTCACTAAGAAAGAATAGAATACAGCCTGGAATGAAAGTTACCTTACCACAGTACCTCACTAAGAAAGAATAGAATACAGCCTGGAACTAAAGTTACCTTACCACAGCACCTCACTAAGAAAGAATAGAATACAGCCTGGAACTAAAGTTACCTTACCACAGCACCTCACTAAGAAATAATAGAATACAGCCTGGAACTAAAGTTACCTTACCACAGCACCTCACTAAGAAATAATAGAATACAGCCTGGAACGAAAGTTACCTTACCACAGCACCTCACTAAGAAAGAATAGAATACAGCCTGGATTGAAAGTTACCTTACCACAGTACCTCACTAAGAAAGTTACTTCTAAGGATGAGAAAGTACACACGCACGCACACACACACACACACACACACACACACACACACACACACACACACACACACACACACACACACACACACACACACACACACACACACACACACACACACACACACACACACACACACACACTTCAGGCTTCATTTAGCAGTGAAGGTTAAAAGTATAGCCATAATGTGTGTTACTGCAGTGCCAGCCAGCTCCCCTGTGGCTCCATACTGCAGACTAGATCATCCCCCTAGTGGGAGCTGTGGAGCTGCTATGGTCCTAGTCCCTGGTGCTGTGTACCTGTGAAGCTGTGCAACTCTGCTGTGAAGCTGACAGGGCCAATAATGTGCTGTGAAAGTCTGCGGTGCACTACCCTAATCAGAGCTGTGGAACCACAGTGCTAGCCTGGTGCTGTAAAGCTGTGAAGCTGACAGGGCCATCACATAGCACTGCTGGGCTCTCACAGTGTGGAACGACCCTGACTCAGGAGTGACCTCCAGCTCAAGCTGGGCTGGCAGCAGAAACTAAGGGCTCTGGGGTGGAGATAAAGGCTGGGGTTCTGGCAAGGGTAAATGGGGCAATGGGATGGGATTTGTATGTTTTTCACATAAAAATGCACGTTTCTGGTTTTACTCAATATTTGAATACCATTTTAATGTGTTCAAAAAGCATGACATTCGAAAATGCTAATTCAATTTAATATACTGCAAAATCTGAACATTTAATTGGGAGTAAAAAGAACAGCAAGGGGAAATTGTGTTTAATTTACTTGATTTTCATAATATATCCTATCAACTTAAGAATTTTAAGTTGTTGCAACAACTTGCTATGGGGCTCCGTTTTTTAAAGGATCATTGGTAATTCAACATTTCTTGACTTTTTGATACTTTTACACAATGTTATATGCATGTTTGAAGAAAGGGGTGGGTGGGTGGGTGGGTGGGTGGGTGGGTGGGTGGGATGTATTTAAGCCCGGCTAGGCTGCAAATGTAAAATACAGAGTTCTCTCTCCTCAGACTATTCAAGATAACACTAAAGGGTTTTAATGAATAGGTATGAAGACTCCCTTGACAGTCTCACACTCTGACAGCCGGCCATAATGATGTTGATATGTCAAATATGCTTGTGAGAATAATGCTTTTCTGAGCAATTTCCTTCAACTCTATGAAAAACTAAATCACTGACATGTGAAATTCCTGTGTTGAGGATGGGTTAGCTGATCTAGGGAGGGGGAACCAGCCTTTTCAGACCGGTTAGGCAGCTGAAGTTATCCTTTTTGAAGGCAGACGGGGTAGTGAAGGTGTGTGTGAGTGTGTGTGAGAGGGCTGTAGGGGGTAGCCACACCTTCCCTGAGGTAGACTAGTGGGTTCATTGCTGTTGGATTGGTGCAGCAGGGTTTTGTTCTGGGCTTGGTTTCAGGGTGAGAGTCCATTCAGAGGCGAGACTGTCGGCTACGGGATTTATTCCGGCCCAGTGAGCTAGAGTAAGCAAGGAGAGGAGCTGTGTGTGTGTGTGTGGGGGGGGGGGGCTGGGGCTTCACTAGAGGATTTAACTTACAGTATATTGGAATGAGGGAGCACCTCGCTCAAACTGAGAGACGAGTGCAGGGAAGCAAGACGATACAATCTCTCATTATCAGAGTCTACAGGATGGAGAGAGATGGAGAGAGGGAGGGGGAAGAGGGGGTCTAAAAGAAAGTAAGAAATGTTTGTGTGTGAGAGAGACCAAAGAGAAATCCGGTAAAGAGAGGAAGAATTGGAAGATGATGGAAAAGAAGGAGATCCAAAAGGAAAGAGGGGCTGAGAGAAAGTGAGATGAAGAGATGAGAGGGTCAGTGACAGTGTTAGGACAGAGAGGCTGTTGTTTTCTATGAACACAGGAGAGCCTCTGTCTTCAGCTGCAGTCTTCTAAGCTTCAGTCCCTTATTTGTCCCAGAGATGCCCCCAAAGGGGATAGAGAGATGAGGAAGAGACTGGAGCCTAGCTAAAGCCCAATGAAGCCGCCCCTGTTTAAGACAGAATACTTTACATTTCTCACTCTCCTTCTTTCATTAGTGTAGGGATCTGTCATACGTCTCAAGGCAGCAGCCTGTTTTAGAAACCATTAGGTCTCAGTAAGATAGAAGTCATTTGTCAGGATATGATTTAGTGACTTTTTGTGTGTGTGTGTGTGTGTGTGTGTGTGTGTGGTTGTGAAGCACAGTGAGGACTTCTCTGAGCTGTCAGTAGAGAGAGTGCAGCCTATTCTCTTTCCTGGCCATTCCTGCCTCGGTGTGTGATTGTGTGTTTGTGAGTGTGTGTGTAGTTCTCTCCTGGCCCCTTGCCTGCCTCTGTCTTCTGTCTCCCTATAAGAAACAGCAATGGGAGTGTCTGTGTGTTACCCATGGGTTGAGCTACACTTCATTCTCACAGACCAGGTGTCAAGACAAAGAGCAGCTGCAGCATCTCTGTGTCAAACCATCTTTAGTGTGTGAGTGTGTGTGTGTGTGTTTGACTCTGGGATGGGCTCTGCTAAATCAAATCAAATCAAATCTTATTTGTCACATGCGTCAAATACAACAGGTATAGGTAGACCTTACCATGAAATGCTTACTTACAAGCCCTTAACCAACAATGCAGTTCAAGAAATAGAGTTAAGAAAATATTTACTAAATAAATGAAAGTAAATTAAACAATAACGAGGCTATATACAGGGGGTACCGGTACTGAGTCAATGTGCGGGGGTACAGGTTAGTCAAGGTAATGTGTACATGTAGGTAGGGGTAGCAGCAGTGTAAAAACAAAGGGGGCCATTTTATTAATTGTTCAGCAGTCTTATGGCTTGGGGGTAGACACTGTTTTGGACCTAGACTTGGTGCTCCGGTACCGCTTGCCGTGCGGTAGCAGAGAGAACAGTCTATGACTTGGGTGACTGGAGTCTTTGACAATTTTTTGGGCCTTCTTCTGACACCGCCTAGTATATAGGTCCTGGATGGCAGGAAGCTTGGCCCCAGTGATGTACTGGGCTGTACGCACTACCCTCTGTAGCACCTTAGGGTCGGATGCCGAGCAGATGCCATGCCAGGCGGTGATGCAAACGGTCAGGATGCTCTCGATGGTGCAGCTGTATAACCATTCGTGGATCTGGGGACCCATGCCAAATCTTTTCAGTCTCCTGAGGGGGAAAAGGTGTTGTCGTACCCTCTTCATGACTGTCTTGGTGTGTTTGGACCATGATAGTTTGTTGGTGATGTGGACACCAAGGAACTTCAAACTCTTGACCTGCTCCACTACAGCCCTGTCGATGTTAATGGTGGCCTGTTCGGCCCTCCTTTTCCTGTAGTCCACGATCAGCTCCTTTGTCTTGCTCACATTGAGGGAGAGGTTGTTGGCCTGGCACCACACTGCCATGTCGCTGACCTCCTCCCTATAGGCTGTCTCATCATTGTCAGTGATCAGGCCTACCACTGTTGTGTCGTCAGCAAACTTAATGATGGTGTTGGAGTCGTGCTTGGCCACGCAGTCGTGGGTGAACAGGGAGTACAGGAGGGGACTAAGCACGCACCCCTGAGGGGCCCCAGTGTTGAGGATCAGCGTGGCAGATGTGTTGTTGCCTACTCTTACCACCTGGGGGTGGCCCGTTAGGAAGTCCAGGATCCAGTTGCAGAGGGAGGTGTTTAGTCCCAGGGTCCTTAGCTTAGTGATGAGCTAGTGGTTACTATGGTGTTGAACGCTGAGCTGTAGTCAATGAACAGCATTCTCATATAGGTGCTATTTTTGTCCAGGTGGGAAAGGGCAGTGTGGAGTGCAATAGAGATTGCATCATCTGTGGATCTGTTGGGGCGGTATGTGAATTGGAGGGGGTCTAGGGTTTCCGGGATGATGGTGTTGATGTGAGTCATGACCAGCCTTTTAAAACACTTCATGGCTACCGACGTGAGTGCTACGGGGCGGTAGTCATTTAGGCAGGTTACCTTCTGCCTTATCTCTGTTTCAGGGTTAGAGATGATGAATGAGAGGAGATCATGGATGGTCTTCAGGCTTTATAGTGTTTCTTTAGCCTGCCTGGAGCGTGACCTTGAAGAGAACCAGCAGACAGATAGCTACACTATTCACCTCTGTAATTGATGTTCTCTGGGCTTGCTCTTTCACCACTGTAGGTGCATCCTAATTGGCATCCTATTCCCTATGTATTGCACTACTTTTGACAAGGGTGCATATAGGGAATAGGGTGCCATTTGGGGACGCAACCTGTAGCTGCAGAGGAGTTGGAGTTGAAATGGAGCAGTGGTCCATGTAACCAACCCAGACCTGTCCTCTTGAGACTATTGCACTGTGTACATTTTTCCGGTCAAACTAAATCAAGCACAGTTCAAGTATGAAAGTATTTGACATATGTATTTGACCTGTGCTGTGATCTTCAGAATTTTGTTATTAAGAATACATCAAGCTTTTTGTCAACAAACTATCTCCCTGGGTGACGTTTTTCTAGTTGACAAGCGTCACCCTTGAGTCAGGCAATAGTGTCAGTCTCACCCTTACTAGATTACTCAGGCTCTATAAGGCTCATGTGGTTGTTCCCCCTAGTCCTACATTCTGTTTCACCTGATGTGATGTGTGGGTTTGTTTTCCCCTGAGTAAAGGAAGAGGAGGGTAATTTGGCTTTGAGTCCCTCCCTCCCTCCCTCCCTTTCTCATGTTCCTTCTCTGTTCTCATCTGGTCACTGGGCGTCCTCTAGTCTCCTCTCTCTGATCTGTCTAGCTGGTAAATTCTCCCTGGGATCCCCTCAGGGGCCTCCTCTCTCTATGGGCTGAGTTCTGTCCCACAGGAGCTGCTGCGTGTATGTTGGGATGCCTTCTCTTCTGTGTGTATTTATAGAGGCAGGATCCTTCCAGTTCCTGTCCACACCACACTGTCTTCTCTCTCTCACCACCGTGTCTGAATTAATCAAAGTCAGAAAGACAACAGGGCTGTCAATACATTTCCCTCACTGCATTTCCCTTAACGCTTATAAGGGTCTCGGTACATATCGGCTCTCTTGCAAAAGTGTGCATCTGTGTGTGTATGTATGTGTGTGTGTGTGTGACCAGATTTTTAAGGATCAGTAGCTCATTAGTGTTGTGTTTGTCCTCATCGATCCAGACCACTGCTGCTAGAGCCACACTGCTACTGCCCTCTGAGTCCCTCTGGACTACTACTGCTGACCACGGCTAACTGCTACTGCCCTCTGACTCCCTCTGGACTACTACTGCTCTCTGAGTCTCTTGTCTCCTCTCAAGCACATAGGCCAGGGGGATGGAGTGATGGAGGGGAGGAGGGATGGAGGAGACGAAGGGAATGAGGGAAGGATGGATGGAGGGGAGGAAGGATGGAGGAGAAGGAGGGAAGAAAGCAATGAGGGACAGATGAAAGGATTCTTGGGCTAGGTTCAGAGGAGTTTAGCTTGCCTGAGAGAACTGAAGTAAACTTTGTGTCTCAAGACTAGGGCCAAGCTATAGAGGAGACCAGACAGACACAGAAACATACAGACAAACAGACAGAAAGACCGACAGACAGACCCCCCTACCACACCCTCACTGCACCCCTCTTAGCCTGGCTGACCTGTCACTCTGTTTGATTTCACCACACTGCTGCTGATGGTGGGGAGAACAGAACAGAACATCTGACATGACAGAGCAGCCATCAGAGGAGCTGTCAGCCAGGCTCTTATCTGTCAAACAAACCAATACCCCCTGTCCCTGTCTCTAACAGCTCTCCACTCCCTCCCTGTCCCTCCCTGTCCCTGTCTCTAACAGCTCTCCTCTCCCTCCCTGTCCCTCCCAGTCCCTGTCTCTAACAGCTCTCCTCTCCCTCCCTGTCCCTCCCTGTCCCTGTCTCTAACAGCTCTCCTCTCCCTCCCTGTCCCTCCCTGTCGCTGTCTCTAACAGCTCTCCTCTCCCTCCCTGTCCCTCCCTGTCGCTGTCTCTAACAGCTCTCCTCTCCCTCCCTGTCTCTAACAGCTCTCCTCTCCCTCCCTGTCCCCGTCTCTAACAGCTCTCCTCTCCCTCCCTGTCCCCGTCTCTAACAGCTCTCCTCTCCCTCCCTGTTTCTCCCTGTCACTGTCTCTAACAGCTCTCCTCTCCCTCCCTGTCTCTAACAGCTCTCCTCTCCCTCCCTGTCTCTAACAGCTCTCCTCTCCCTCCCTGTCCCCGTCTCTAACAGCTCTCCTCTCCCTCCCTGTTTCTCCCTGTCACTGTCTCTAACAGCTCTCCTCTCCCTCCCTGTCTCTAACAGCTCTCCTCTCCGTCCCTCTCTCTAACAGCTCTCCTCTCCCTCCCTGTCTTTGTCTGTCCATGTCCTGCTGTTACAGCCTCAGTGCTGACTGAGAGGGAAAAACAACCCCTTAACAACAAACCACTCTTTCTCAGAGTCATACTAGTATCAATGTAAAGTACCCATCCTGAAGAGGTGTGTGTGTCTGAACAGTAACAGTCGTCAGTATGGAAATCCTGCCTGTCGTTTTAATGTGCCTGTTATCATTCAGACCTGAGGGAGGAGACATTTAAACCAAACGATCTTGTTGTAACATCCTATGCATGACTCCTCTCCCTAATGCTGCCCCCCTCCCTTCGCATTCACACACACACACACACACACACACACACACACACACACACACACACACGCACACACACGCACGCACACACACACACACAATCACCTCACAGGCTTGGCAGCAGAGTAACCCTGTTTTTATTTACATGGTTTGGGCCGAGGGGTGATTACAAGGATGTCCAAAGGCCCTGATCATACCACACGCGTGACTGGCATTCATGTGCTTGGCAGCTAAACAGGAGGGGAGATGCAGGGAGGCACGCTGGTGAGTGTATGTGTGTGGAGTGTGTGTGTGTGAGTCACGTTCACACCGTTCTCAATCAGGGCTGGATGATCTAGGATTACTGGTGCTGCCTCCTTTCATCCTCTCAGGGGGCTGGTGTGTTTGTCTGAAGACAGAAAGACACAATGCTGTCTAAGACACAATGCTAATCACAGCTATAGATATGACCAACTGTAGGTGACTACGCATAGGCATGAGGCTGTACACATAGGGAGGGAGAGAGAGAGAGAGGGAGAGTGAGAGAGATCAAGCTCTCTGTCCTGTCTAACACACTATGCTAATCAGAGCTGTAGATGGCACCCAGTGAGGACTGAATGTAAAGCCTGTAGATCTTAGAGGAGATGGGATGCATGACCATGCTTAAACAGATATGGATCAGGAGATCTAGGTTCTGTATGTCAAGCAAAGATATTTGATATTATCTGCAGAGCTTTGGTACCAGCTGAGAGCTGTAATACAAACATATAAGTCTGGTGTTGAAAAATGACTATTCCGTAGAAATGTATAGAAGTCAACTGATGTTGCTACTACCCTTAAGGTTTTCTTTCTCAAAAGGCAATGTCTCAGTATCACTATGACAACTGTGTGTTATGTCTTAAATAATAATTGACCAGTCCTGTATGCATCGGTTCGACTTTGAACCTAAACAGTAAAAAAATTGCCCACATTTTCCTGTTATTCATAGAAAAATAATAATTTAACACACATCAGTCATTATTCAATTTAAATGTGGCAAATCATACATTTTTTATTTTCCAAATAAAGTAATTGTCTTTCCTCTGTGTGCAGCGTGCTATGGAATGGTGACAATGTGTGATGCGTGTGATAGGAGTCAGGCGCAGGAGAGTAATACGCATCCAAAGAGTTTATTCTGTCGATAAACAGTTGCGCAAGCATGCGACAACAACACTCAGGCACAGGGGAAAATACTACCCTGGCAACAACAAGGTAAGGGTAGCTCAACCGAGCTACACACAACTCACAACAAACAATCACCCACACAGACAAGGAAGCAGAGGGAACACTTATACAATGACTAATTGGGGATAAGGACCAGGTGTGTGTGATTAATTAGACAAGACAAGTGGAGTGATGATAAATGGATCGGCAGCAGCTAGTAAGCCGGTGACGACGAACGCCGAAACCTGCCCGAACAAGGAGGGGAGGCAGCCTCGGCGGAAGTCGTGACACAATAGGGGATTAGGGTTTCTAATTATCTTCCCAAATCCACTTTAGTCAGGCTAGTGAGTCTGCCCTGCGGCTGAGTTGGGGTTTATAGCTATTGAGTCTGCCCTGCGGCTGAGCTGGGGTTTATAGCTAGTGAGTCTGGTGAGTCTGGTGAGTCTGGTGAGTCTGGTGAGTCTGGTGAGTCTGGCTTGGGGCTCTGCTAGGTTTATATCCCTCTCACACCGCTGAGCTGCTGCTGGCTGGGGAGGGCAAAGTGAAAGAGAGAGAAAGGGAGAGAGAAATAAATAATTAGAGAGAAAGAGGAAAAGAGAAAACGTGACCATAACCCTGCCTGATTTCTCCTCTGCAGGACTGACAGGTGGAAACCTGATGTACCAGTGTCATAATGTCTCTCCCCTGACACCCACGCTATAGGATCTGTTGACCTATAGATTAAGCTATAGGTTGAAGACAGAGACTATAGGAACACTTTTCCTGCCAGCCAGGTAGAATACATCATATCATCCAGGTGGTTTATGGTACCGTATGGAGAATAGTCATTGAATAATTAATGTTATGTTATGTCCCTCTGCACCAATTATATGTGACCTCTGACCCTCTGTGGGTTCTATCTATCTCTCAGACCTGCTCCCCCATAGCAACAGGGGTGGGTTCTGCTAGAATGACCTTCAGGTCCCTGCTGTATGCCTCTATGACTATGCTGATGTCAGGGTTGCAGTTTGTGACGAATGTTGTGAAAAGGTCTGAATAAGTACAATTTGTTGAAATGATTGAACAGAGAGCCTGATTTCCTTGGCTAGCTCACTCAAACACTGCTCTGTCCGGCTGACGTGACCGCAAAGACACCGCCACCGCCAGATGTTGCTGAAGTCACCTCGTTCACCTCGTTGCCTGTCAATACGCGCCTGGCAATTAATTATTCCCATCTTATTCAGGACAGACGGGGAGGCGGGAGGGGACAGACGCACAGACAACCGTGTCATCCTGTCAAAGTGTTAGTCAGTCTTAAGGATGAATCATCTCTTCATGGCTTCTTCCCCTCCTCACCCCTTCTTCTCCCCCCTCCTCACCCCTTCTTCTCCCCCCTCCTCACCCCTTCTTCTCCCCCTTCCTCACCCATTCTTCTTCCCCCTTCTCACCCCTTCTTCTCCCCCCTCCTCAGCCCTTCTTCTCCCCCTCCTCAGCCATTCTTCTTCCCCCTCCTCACCCCTTCTTCTTACCCCTCCTCAGCCCTTCTTCTCCCCTCTCCTCACTTCTTCTTCTCGACCCTCCTCCCACCTCCTGACCCCTGAGAGTAGTGGCCAGATGGAATGTTTAGCGACAAGCTAATTAGCCCTCAGGCTGTGACACTCCCTCACTGTCTCAGGCTGGACAGGTTGTGTTTTTCCTCTCTCCCCACAGACCTCACTATCAGTTAGCTTCAGATTAGGCCAAGGTGCATAACTCGGTGTCCTATGTAGAGTTTGTATCCATGACCATGACATACCACTGCTACTCATGTTGAGAGAGTGAGCTGTGTGTGTGTACGGCTGTGTGTGACTGTGATCCTAACACAAGTTGAAGTGTGTTAGCCAGAACATCGCTGGCTCTCAACTTCCAGGAAAGCCTCAACCAGGGAAACAGACCCAGAAATAATGATGCTGTATGGCCATGGACATTCTGAGGCTGGGCTGGCGGCTTTTCTTCTCTTCATCATTATGTCACCTGCTGCCTCTCGGCCATGTGTGTGTGTCCCCTAGAGGAACGCCATTAGTTAGATACGATCATGCCCAGTGTCTTTCTTCAAGTGACAAACATGTTTTAATCCGACAGCCAGCAGCATACAATGTATATCTACATTTCAAAACATCACATGGCTAGTTGTGTCAATACACTGGGGCATCATTACAGCACTCAGAACATGGCCTTTCTCTTCCCCCCCCCCCCTCTCTCTCTCTCTCTCTCTCTCTCTCTCTCTCTCTCTCTCTCTCTCCCTCTCTCTCTCTCTCTCTCCTTCTCAGAATATGTCCTCTCCATCTCTCTATAGATAGACACATTTGGAGGAGTAAGTTCATCTTAACCTCCCCACCCACACCCACCAAAAAAAGAATAAATAAATATTATAATGAAAAAGTACAGTAGGCTCATTTCATGCTCTCAGACCTATAGACTACTTTATTGTTACGTTACTGCAGGAAGAAAGTTCAAACAAACACACACAATCCATACACTGAATTTCCAACCCCCATCACCCCAACACAACAGGTGTCACAAAGTGGTTTACAGTAACCTTACAGTGATTCAGTTATTAAGAGCCTCACATGACATAATAATATATTCGCCACTATCAGCATTTAATGATTGTATAAGACGCAAATACTTTTATGATGTATGGAATGGTTATTGCTTTATGCTATTTCTTTATAGTAATGGAAATTGTTTTACCCCAAAATCTATCAATCAATCAAAGAAAAGTAAATGCACAGTGCATTAGCGGTAAAAGAGTAACACAGCTGACTCAATCATCTGTTTTGATGCACTCCAACCTACATGGGTCCCATAGCCATTCCAGGCAAAGGCGGTGAAATCCCCACACTGAAGAGGGTTACCCTCAGGGAAAAACCCACAGCCACCAATGCAGTAGGTTTCAGCATTACCGCCTTTGGGTTTGACCCCAGAGCAGATGGCTGTGGCCGCCCGTTCATAGTTTATTGCTCTGAAACTGATGAAGCCTCCCTCAGTCTCCCCTTCAGTGTAAGGGCCATAGAACCTTTTGGTGGACTCTTTGTCCCCGAGGTCATACACTATGGGAATGGAGGGTCCATTGTCGGACAGGTGTGCCCCAACGTTGTACTCGACTGGGTAGCGGTGGAAGAGGTTGTACAGGTTTCCCCCGTACAGATGGAGGAAGCGCCTGTCAGTGTGGTAGCGCATGATGGCAGCCAGTTTCCAGTGGTTGACCGGAGTGTTGTTGGGAACGTGCCAGACTGACATGTCTTCTGCTACGATGTCGTAGTAGCCAGGATTCTTGAAGTCGTCATCCGTGGCTCCCTCCACTGTTCCGAAGGTCTTCCTGTTGGCCCAGTTGCCTTCCCCTTGTGGCCAGTTGGCGTTGTTGCCCTGCTGGCTGGTCCAACGATCGCCCACCGTGCACTTCCCGTAGATGTTGTCCTCGTGCACGCTTGCCACCAGAGTCCAGCCGCCGCCCGCTGTGGTCATGTCGCAGAAGGTCTGGTACACCACCCCAGTAGCTGTGGTCAAGTAGTACAGACCATTCTCAGATTGACCATATACGTCTTTAACTTCCTTGCAGCTTCTAGCAATGAACTGAGCCCTATTTCTTATCTCATCAAATTTGGCAACTTTTGGAGCACTTGTCGGTCCAATCTTCTTTACAGAATCAAGCGGTGAAGTGTTTGACGTCTGAAACGCCATAAGTAGAGGGATCGTCAGCAGAAAAGCCTGGTACATCATGTCTGTTGTAGTGAGGTTTCAGTGAGGATCTGTTGAACGTTTACATCCTTGAGGTACTTATACATGTTAATTCCTTGGCAATGCTCCAATATCAATGTTTGATAAAGCACATGTGCTTTTAACAATGACACACCTGGCAAATGTGGTCATGTGCACTCATGTCGAAAGGATCTTTGCACACCTTGTGTACAAAGATTAAGAAACACTGTGATGTGATCATTTAGGTGAAGGACAGCCCATATTAAAATAGCATGTAGGCAGGAGCCCATTTGTTTAATCTTCATACATGGGTATGTCAACTAAATCAAATATTTTGATGACAATTTATTTTAAGGTGCACATATATTAGCACATATATTATGGTGCACATATTAGCTAATGCTCCTAAGCAACTTTGCAGTATTACAAGCATTTCGCTACACCCGCAATAACACCTGCTAAATATGTGTTATACAATTTGATTTTATTAGAATTCGTAGTTTATAAGAGTGTATAAAAGTAGCTAATAGGGTCTTTATTATGTCTTATTAGCCATATATTAGGCCTTTATTTAGGTGCAATATGCAGAAATCGCTCTGCCATTTCCTGGTTGCTAAAATTCTAATGGTTTGCCTAATTTCAGTTTATGTGACAAAAGAAGCAGTCATTGTGTAGAGAATCATTGTATCATCTAAACCGCTGAGAAATATAATTTCCATAACCAACAATATTGTATTTTCAGCTGTTTCAAGCTGGTGTACAAAACCAAAAGTAAAAGACGGCAAAAACAAATGGGAAGCATAGAAATTGCACACAGAACAGATCTACCGCTTCTTATACTTGCTTTCAATGAAAATGACAGATCTATAACTCACATATCTATATGAATTTGGTCAGGTCGCCCAAAAAGTTACCTTTTGCAGCTTTAAGTATATATTTTTTTCAATCATTATAATGAATGTGTTACTGGCCAATCCTTAATAGATTTATTGTTAGTCATAATAGAGACATATTAGTATTTATTAAAGAGCAAGTTACACAAGAAGCAGGCTCTTAGTAAGCTAAAATGGGCACACCTCCCCACACCCATAAGCAAAAGCATGTAATGTTTGCCTGAAACAAAATAATTGTGTAGTTTAATTAAATGACATTGATTCATTGAAACCTGGTTCAGTCTGCTTTCCACCAGACACTGGGAGATGAATTAAACTTTCAGCAGGACAATAACCTAAAACACAGGCCAAATCTACACTGGATTTGCTTAACAAGAAGACACTGAATATTCCTGAGTGGCCGAGTTACAGTTTTGACTTAAATCGTCTTGAAAATCTATGGCAAGCCATGAAAATGGTTGTCTAGCAACGATGAACAGCCAATTTACAAAGTCAATTTAATACATTTTGAATTCAGGCTGTAACACAACAAAATCTGCAATAAGTCAAGGGGTATGAATGCTTTCTGAAGGCACTGTATGCGATTGTATACAAATGTAAGCAAGGTTTGAAATGATCATGTTTTAGTCAAATATTATATCTGTTTGGGCTTCTTGCCGTGAATTTGTAATATAAAAAATATTTTTAATTATGTTCTGGCCCCCTGACCAACCGCTCAAGAAAAAATCGGCCCGCGGCTGAATCTAGTTGATGATCCCTGATATACGCCATACAAGCTAACATTCAATTGAAAATTTGATGTAAACAATTAGCAACTAAACGTCCATACTGTATCTTTAAATCACAATGACCACTTGAAGGACACACATGACCACAAATGACTAAATGGGAATTTCCCAGGAAATGAGAGAAACGTTTACTTAAGGTGTTGTGTCGATACGGCATCAGCTATTCTAAACCCCTCTACAAACACATATGACATATATAACACATATGCAAACTCTCCTTCACTGAACCATAAGCTAAATAAATACATAGACTAATCAAATGCAAACTCTCCCTCACTGAACCATAGGCTAAACAAATACAAACGTCATTGTCCAAATACATGTACTTGCAGCAAGTCCTAATACAAAGATACACTATGGAAGTGTACTATATCATGAAACTACACATTCTTAGTTTCAGGAACATTATACGCTTTTGCTCATGTGTGGGGAGATGTAATGTGGCCTTTCTATCCAATGTGATCATTTCTGGACAATATTATAACAATATTATAAGAATAAGGTAATACTTAGATATAGGGAACACATCTTAAGGTACTATGCTTTTATTAGTTCTACATTGAGAAACCTTACTAAGAGTATTTTTATTGTGTAACTTGCTCTTTATTAAATACTAATATGTCTTTATTATGACTAACAATGAGGTTATTAAGATTTGGCCAGTAATACGTGACTTATAATGTTTGAATAAGAAAACACTTAAGGACTAATAAATGGCTAATAAAACATTATAAAAGGCTTATTAGCTGCTTGTATACACACCTATTAACTACAAATTAGTGGCTAATATGTGCACCTTAAAATAAAGTCTTAACAAGGTTTTCAACGGCAACTATCTGGTAAAAGTGCCCTGTTATTTTTGGATGGTACTCTATATCGTACAAGTTAAGCCATCTGAAGATAGATATGTAGAAACTAAACACTATAGCTCAGTCTTTCCCCTAAGTTATTGTTCAGATGGGGAGCAAATACCCTGTTGCACCAAAAATTTAAAATGGAAACCAATAGAAGCCAAAGTCTATATATATATATATATATATATATATATATATATATATATATATATATATACAGTTGAAGTCGGAATTTTACATAAACTTAGGTTGGAGTCATTAAAACTCATTTTTCAACCACCCCACAAATTTCTTGTTAACAAACTATAGTTTTGGCAAGTCGGTTAGGATATCTACTTTGTGCATGACACAAGTAATTTTTCAAACAATTGTTTACAGACAGATTTCACTTATAATTCACTGTATCACAATTCCAGTGGGTCAGAAGTTTACATACACTAAGTTGACTGTGCCTTTAAACAGCTTGGAAAATTCCAGAAAATGATGTCATGGCTTTAGAAGCTTCTGATAGGCTAGTCAATTGGAGGTGTACCTGTGGATGTATTTCAAGGCCTACCTTCAAACTCAGTGCCTCTTTGCTTGACATCATGAGAAAATCAAAAGAAATCAGCCAAGACCTCAGACATTTTTTTTTTGACCTCCACAAGTCTGGTTCATCCTTGGGAGCAATTTCCAAACGCCTGAAGTTACCACATTCATCTGTACAAACAATAGTATGCAAGTATAAACACCATGGGACCACGCATCTGCAACAAGAGCAAAGGACCTTGTGAAGATGCTGGAGGAAACAGGTACAAAATTATCTACAGTGGGGAGAACAAGTATTTGATACAATGCCAATTTTGCAAGTTTTCCTACTTACAAAGCATGTAGAGGTCTGTAACTTTTATCATAGGTACACTTCAACTGTGAGAGACGGAATCTAAAACAAAAATCCAGAAAATCACATTGTATGATTTTTAAGTAATTCATTTGCATTTTATTGCATGACATAAGTATTTGATCACCTACCAACCAGTAGGAATTCCGGCTCTCACAGACCTGTTAGTTTTTCTTTAAGAAGCCCTCCTGTTCTCCACTCATTACCTGTATTAACTGCACCTGTTTGAACTCGTTACCTGTATAAAAGACACCTGTCCACACACTCAGTCAAACACACTCTAACCTCTCCACAATGGCCAAGACCAGAGATCTGTGTAAGGACATTAGGGATAAAATGGTAGACCTGCACAAGGCTGGGATGGGCTACAGGACAATAGGCAAGCAGCTTGGTGAGAAGGCAACAACGGATTTTGGCCCACTCCTCCATACAGACCTTCTCCAGATCCTTCAGGTTTCGGGTCTGTCGCTGGGCAATACGGACTTTCAGCTCCCTCCAAAGATTTTCTATTGGGTTCAGGTCTGGAGACTGGCTATGCCACTCCAGGACCTTGAGATTCTTCTTACGGAGCCACTCCTTACTTGCCCTGGCTGTGTGTTTCGGGTCGTTGTCATGCTGGAAGACCCAACCACGACCCATCTTCAATGGTCTTACTGAGGGAAGGAGGTTGTTGGCCAAGATCTCGCGATACATGGCCCCATCCATCCTCCCCTCAATACGGTGCAGTCGTCCTGTCCCCTTTGCAGAAAAGCATCCCCAAAGAATGATGTTTCCACCTCCATGCTTCACGGTTGGGATGGTGTTCTTTGGGTTGTATTCATCCTTCTTCTTCCTCCAAACACGGCGAGAGGAGTTTAGCCCAAAAAGCTCTATTTTTGTCTCATCAGACCACATGACCTTCTCCCATTCCTCAACTGGATCATCCAGATGGTCATTGGCAAACTTCAGACGGGCCTGGACATGCACTGGCTTGAGCAGGGGGACCTTGCGTGCTCTGCAGGATTGTAATCCATGACGGCGTAGTGTGTTACTAATGGTTTTCTTTGAGACTGTGGTCCCAGCTCTCTTCAGGTCATTGACCAGGTCCTGCCTTGTAGTTCTGGGCTGATCCCTCATATTCCTCATGATCATTGATGCCCCACAAGGTGAGATCTTGCATGGAGCCCCAGACCGAGGGTGATTGACCGTCATCTTGAACTTCTTCCATTTTCTAATAATTGCGGCAACAGTTGTTGCCTTCTCACCAAGCTGCTTGCCTATTGTCCTGTAGCCCATCCCAGCCTTGTGCAGGTCTACCATTTTATCCCTAATGTCCTTACACAGATCTCTGGTCTTGGCCATTGTGGAGAGGTTAGAGTGTGTTTGACTGAGTGTGTGGACAGGTGTCTTTTATACAGGTAACGAGTTCAAACAGGTGCAGTTAATACAGGTAATGAGTGGAGAACAGGAGGGCTTCTTAAAGAAAAACTAACAGGTCTGTGAGAGCCGGAATTCTTACTGGTTGGTAGGTGATCAAATACTTATGTCATGCAATAAAATGCAAATGAATTACTTAAAAATCATACAATGTGATTTTCTGGATTTTTGTTTTAGATTCCGTCTCTCACAGTTGAAGTGTACCTATGATAAAAAATTACAGACCTCTACATGCTTTGTAAGTAGGAAAACCTGCAAAATCGGCAGTGTATCAAATACTTGTTCTCCCCACTGTATATCCACAGTAAAACGAGTCCTATATTGACATAACCTGAAAGGCGCTCAGCAAGGAAGAAGCCACTACTCCAAAACCGCCATAAAAAAGCCAGACTACTGTTTGCAAGTGCACATGGGGACAAATATCGTACTTTTTGGAGAAATGTCCTCTGGTCTGATGAAACAAAAATAGAACTGTTTGGCCATAATGACCATCGTTATGTTTGGAGGAAAAGGGTGTGGCTTGCAAGCCGAAGAACACCATCCCAACCGTGAAGCACGGGGGTGCTTTGCTGCAGGAGGGATTGGTGCACTTCACAAAATAGATGGCATCATGAGGAAGGAAAATTATGTGGATATATTGAAGCAACATCTCAAGACATCTCAGTCAGGAAGTTAAAGCTTGGTCGCAAATGGGTCTTCCAAATAGACAATGTCCCCAAGCATACTTCCAAAGTTGTTGCAAAATGGCTTAAGGACAACAAAGTCAAGGTATTGGAGTGGCCATCACAAAGCCCTGACCTCAATCCTATAGAAAATATATGGGCAGAACTGAAAAAGTGTGTGCTAGCAAGGAGGCCTACAAACCTGACTCAGTTACACCAGCTCTGTCAGGAGGAATGGGCCAAAATTCACCCAACTTATTGTGGGAAGCTTGTGGAAGGTTACCTGAAACGTTTGACCCAAGTTAAACAATTTAAAGGCAATGCTACCAGATACTCATTGAGTGTATGTAAACTTCTGACCCACTGGGAATGTGATGAAAGAAATAAAAGCTGAAATAAATCATTCTCTATACAGTTATTCTGACATTTCACATTCTTAAAATAAAGTGGTGATCCTAACTGACGTAAGACAGGGAATTTTTACAAGGATTAAATGTCAGGAATTGTAAAAAATAAGTTTAAATGTATTTGGCTAAAGTGTATGTAAACTTCCGACTTCAACTGTAAAAAGTATTCAGACCCTTTGCAATCAAACATCTCTGGAGAGACCTGAAAATAGCTGTGCAGCGACGCTCCACATCCAACCTGACAGAGCTTGAGAGGATCTGCACAGAAGAATAGGAGAAACTCCCCAAATACATTTGTGCCAAGCTTGTAACGTCATACCCAAGAAGACTCAAGGCTGTAATCGCTTCCAAAAGTGCTTCTTCAAAGTACTGAGTAAAGGGTCTGAATACTTATCTAAATGTTATATTTCTAGAAACCTGTTTCTGTTTTGTCATTATGAGGTATTGTTTGCAGATTGATGAGGGGGAAAAAATAATTTAATCCATTTTAGAATAAGGGTGTAACGTAACAAAATTTGCAAAAAGTGAAGGGGTCTGAATACTTTCCGAATGCACTAGATATTATAGTGCTGTGCTATTCTCCATGTTTTGTGTTTATTGGAGTGAAGCTGAAAAGTAGGTTACACCTCTTCTAAAAATGCATTCTTGCTCTACCTCCCAACAATCCACACTGCCAGAGAACTACGAAATACAAGTAGAACAGAGCGTGATTGACCTGTAAAGCAACTCAGAGTATGGCTGAATAACTGCCTTTACTCCTGAATGTTAAATTGATAATTTTCCACCTCCACCCTAGAGCTTCACCACACACAGGCACAGTGAACCCCAAAGGACATCCATAAATTGAGCGTGTGGCTGATGGCATCCAAGTACACAGCAAACATGCACACACCCACACACATATACACACATAGACACACACACACACACACACACACACACACACACACACACACACACACACACACACACACACACACACACACACCCCTCCAAGAACTGTATAAGACAGGTATAGGTCACATTGGCCAAGTGCTGACATCGATTAATTGAGGGCTTGTGACGCTGTGCGCCATGTGTTTCTCTGTGTGAGTGGGGAGACATGAGGACGGCAAGGGGACAGTAGTGTGACAGGGTGACAGGAGGGGGGGACAGGTCCCCTAGGGGTCTCCTCTCTTTCTCCTTTCCCTCAAATAACCTTTCTGGTCCCTTGATCACGTCGCTGACGGTTTCCGGTGAGTATTTCATGAGCCATTGTGATTTAAAAAAGAAAAGAAGCCACTGCCGTCTCGCTGCCATTTTGCCCTTACGGCCTGAGATGTGTGATATGGAATACGTATTATGTGTACACACTAGGGTTGTGCGGTATCCAGATTTTCATATCGTCATACAATTCTTCTCTCAACCTGCTAACTAAATATGCTAACGAGCGCAAACCAAAATAAATGAATGTAGAGACTCAGAGCTACAAAATGGTATATCATACACTGTAGTTGAGGAACCTTTGGGAAAGTAAAGCTATGAAAGTTGCTAAACTTGTAACCCCACTTTTGAGAAAAAAAGCCCTTGATTGTTTGGTACACCTACTGGAGAGCTCTTCTTTGTCTACACCTATTCAGCATCGTTCATAACCTCTTATGCCTTAGCCACACATCTCTTAAGGATTCATATGTGAGGCCATGTGCTAAACAGTACGGTAGTGTAGTAAACAACCAAAGATTTCAAGACTAAAAGTGGTGAAAGTAGTAGCCTACAATGAGGAAAAACTCCAAGTAAAAATACACTTTATCTAGTCCTTCGCCTATATCCTAATCTGGCTAGTGCAGGTCATGTAGTTCCTCACCTTACCGTCTCTGGTAAATACACTATATCAAATAAAATCAAAATTTGTTCGTCACATGCACAGGATACAGAAGGTGTAAACCGTACAGTGAAATGGTTACTTGCATATAGAAAGTGTCCTATCCAGATACAAATATTGTATAAATATTTTATAATTATTAGATGATGCTTACCCAGACACACTTGTCTAAATTGATGGGTCATGAAATAAATGCTATAACCACCCCCCAGCCACATCTAGCTAAGTGGATGGGTCACTATTGTCTAGACATGTACACATGTTCATGAAATAAAATAGATGGCCTAATCACCCCAGACACACTTGTCTAAATTGATGGGTCATGTGAAATAAATTATATAACCAACCCCCAGTCAGTATTGTCTAGACATGTACACATGTTCATGAAATACAATATATGGCCATAATCACCCCCAGACACACTTGGCTATCTTTATGGGCAATGTAATTATCTGGTGAAGTGGAGTCTTTTGTTCAGACATGTACCTAGCTAGCTAGCTAAACAATGAACCATTATCCCAACCCATACTACTAGCAATATAAACGGATTGTCATAGCTAGCCACCATGCATGAAAAGCTGTAGTATGAATCTGCAGGTAGCTAAATCTAACCATCTAGGTTCAACGTTAGCTAGCTAGCTAACATTAGGCTATAACTGGATTTCTATGATACGAATAAAGTTACTACACAGATCATACACGTAATGTTAGCTAGCGAGCCAGCAAGCTAACGTTCGCTAGCTAGCTAACAGTACGTTTTAACATGCAATGAAAATGACTTTCTGACAAAATTAGAAACGTATATTATCTGAAAATGTAGCTAGACTCTTACCCGTATACATTGATGAATGCTTCACAGCAGACTGGAAACCCATTAACTAAGTAAGACGTCTTGTTGTTTTCGTTTTGTTTGTACAGCTTGTTTGGCCCGCGTTGTCAAGTCACTCCGGTTCACGCTGACCGTGTGCAGAAAGTAGTCCATCACAACTTTTTCCCACTGAGTAAGGATTATCTACACATACTGAGCATCTTATTTTATAGACAGAAGCATGCTACATGGCAGACCAATCCAAACTCATCTCTCGGCATGTCCAGCCCATCCATTATCTCAGCCAATTATGGCTAGCGGGAAGGTTCCTGTCTTTTTCCGTGGCTAAACCAACTAGGCTCGTAATTTAACAATTTCATTTGTATTTGCAGATGGCATACATGTTTGTTAAGGCACATGACAGTTCACATGTTCCAGAAGGCATTTCTGGCCAAAAACGCATTTTGATTTTAAAAAATGTTCAAATACCTCTCTGTGAAGTATTGACGTGTGACATACAGAACGCCTAGCTTCCTAAAACGGGTCACATGATGCTCCGTCACCTTATTAATTCAGCTACTTCCTTAGATAGCAAGTTAAAGTTAGGGGTGGTGTTAACTTAGAATTCTGAATTTTTCACGCATATCTTGCTGCGCTTTTTAAATGAATATCTAAAAAGCTTCTTACTGTAATTTCTGCTCGGCATCAGACTAATTTTGGGCTTCAGTTGCACTTCTAAACTCGGATGAGAATTCACAAACAGGCATTCTATCAGCAGACAGCACTCTGACTGATGTGTAGCTACTTTTCTCTGGTACTTTTCTCAGTGTAGCCAGCCTAATTTTCTCCGGTAAAATGCAAGATGAACTTAGGCAAAACATTAGGAAATGTAGCTGGCTACATTTTTTCTATGATAGGCCTAAACATTAGAAATATGATGGCCATGCATCGTTTTAGCAAAAAATACCTTGTTTTTTCATTGTAAGCTCATTTACATGTGTTGCTGCCAGCCAAATAGCGTTGCACTTCTGTTGTCATCTGATAAAACAATGAAGCTATTTTCTGCCAAATGTGTTGCAGTAATGTCTTTTCTGTGAAGGAAAACTATAGTTGCACGTCCCTGATCACGCTATTGAAGTAAAAAAACACTGCTGACTTTCAATATAAAACGCGACCCCTGTCAATACACAGCTGGACTCACCTGCTCTCGCTTTCTCCCGTTGTGCTATTTACAAACAAACACCTGACTGGCTCAACTGTTCTGCGGAACTACGTAAGTGTCAAAATGTTAAATAATGTGACAGGTGAAAGGTAGAACGTGATCTGCTTTAACTCCTAACGCATTGCCTCCACCCCAATGGACATTTATTTATTCATCACTGCTACGGTGATGATGTATATAGTTATATTTCATTTATTTTATTTTATTACCATTTTCATTATTTTATATAACTTGTTGGAGCTTGGTGCCTAAGATTTTCACTGTACCCTGCAATCACACCTGCAACCTTGTACAATGACTATTAAACACTCTGAATGTGAATCTCTGAAGTTGACTGCAGGTATTTACTTAAAAAATAGCTACAAATATTAAAATGTATTGAAAACTTCAAATAAATAGTTTCAACGGTTTTGACAGCATTGAAAAACCATCCTGTGGCTATTTCCAAATACCCCGGTATATGGTATATATGGTATACTGCCCAAGCCTAGTACACACACACACACACATATACACACACACACACACACACACACACACACACACACACACTTGTTTTTCTATCCTCGTGGGGGACCTAAAATTGGTTTCCATTAAAAATCCTATTTTCCCTAAACCTAACACTAACCCCAGTGTTTTCCATTAGCGCCGGCTTTCGGCTAATAATTTTCCACTTCATATTGACTAGGCTGCTTTTCATTTAAAAGTTTAAATTCGCTAGTCCGTCGAGCCCTCTCCCGCTAGAATGAACGATATTCATCTTCTAGCAATCTATTGATAGGATAGGCGCCTGTCAGTCACAAAGCGATCAATGACAGGGAAACGCAGCAGAGAGGAAGAGGCGAAGCGAGAGGTTTCACTCTCGCCAAAATCTGTCCAAAATAAGCCCAATGCATTTCTATGGGCTTATTTTGGACCTAAGCTTGTCGCCTGCCTTCCCGCCTTTGGGACAACAACTCCGATTGTTAGGGTGGAGACATTATATGCATTTCTCTTTTTCAGTCTAATTTCTTTACACGGAGGAGGAGAGAGCATGATGCTTGTGAAATAGCACGTCCCTTGTAAGTGGGTCGAAATCCAATAGCCTAATTGTTGTTTTCTTATGCATTAATTTTCTTTCACGTGTTTCACATAGCCAGCCACGCGTAGTCATGGCGCCAAGTAGGCTATTTACTGATTTGACAACTGAACAGCAAGTGTTGACTAGTTTATAAAAGGTGTCGGACTGACTGAATAATGTCAATCACCAATATCCCTTTGCGATTCATAAATCTTGCAACTTGGTTATATGTCCAATTGTCCATGGTATCACATCGGGACAAGTAAACCAAAGGATTTCCTAGTTTTCCTTTCCAAGAACGTCAGAGCTTGTCAAGTTCATCTTAACCTCCCCGCCCCACACCCACCAAAAAAATAAGTAAGAAAGATTACAATGAAAAAGTACGGTAGGCTCATTTGATGCTCTCAAATGTACTTTATTGTTACATTATTACAGGAAGAAAGTTTTAAAAAGCACAAACAATCCATACACTGAATTTCCAACCCCCATCACCCCAAGACAACAGGTGCCACAAAGTGGTTTACAGTAATCTTACAGTAATTCAGTTAAGAGCCTTACATGACATAATAATATTTGCCACTATTGCTATAAGCATTTAATGATTGTATGAGATGCAAATATTTTTATGATGGATGGAATGGTTATTGCTTTATGATGTTTCTTTATAGTAATGGATTGTTAGAGAAAAAATATCAAAGGTATTACCAAAAGTACTTTTAAATGTACTTTTAATTTCAAACTGTACGAATTGTTTTACCCAAAAATCAATCTATCATAAAATCAAAGAAAAGTAAATGCATGGTGAATTAGCGGTAAAAGAGTAACACCGCTGACTCAAGCATCTGTTTTGATACACTAAAGCCTATATGGGTCCCATAGCCATTCCAGGCAAAGCCAGTGAAATCCCCACACTGAAGAGGGTTACCCTCAGGGAAAAACCCACCGCCTCCAATACAGTAGTGTTCAACATTACCGCTTTTGGGTTTGACCCCAGAGCAGATGGCTGTGGCCGCCCGTTCATGGTTTATGGCTCTGAAACTGATGAAGCCTCCCTCAATCTCCCCTCCAGAGTAAGGGCCGTAGAACATTTTGGTGGACTCTTTGTCCCCGTGGTCATACACTATGGGAATGGAGGGTCCATTGTCGGCCAGGTGTGCCCCAACGTTGTACTCGACCGGGTAGCGGTGGAAGAGGTTGTACAGGTTTCCCCCGTACAGATGGAGGAAGCGCCTGTCAGTGTGGTAGCGCATGATGGCAGCCAGTTTCCAATGGTTGACCGGAGTGTTGTTGGGAACGTGCCAGACTGACATGTCTTCTGCTACGATGTCGTAGTAGCCAGGATTCTTGAAGTCGTCATCCGTGGCTCCCTCCACTGTTCCGAAGGTCTTCCTGTTGGCCCAGTTGCCTTCCCCTTGTGGCCAGTTGGCGTTGTTGCCCTGCTGGCTGGTCCAACGATCACCCACCGTGCATTTCCCGTAGATGTTGTCCTCGTGCACGCTTGCCACCAGAGTCCAGCCGCCGCCCGCTGTGGTCATGTCGCAGAAGGTCTGGTACACCACCCCAGTAGCTGTGGTCAAGTAGTACAGACCATTCTCAGATTGACCATATACGTTTTTAACTTCCTTGCAGCTTCTAGCAATGAACTGAGCCCTATTTCTTATCTCATCAACTTTGGCAACTTTTGGAGCACTTGTCGGTCCAATCTTCTTTACAGGATCAAGCGGTGAAGTGTTTATGGATGACGTCTGAAATGCCATCAGTAGCGGGATCGTCAGCAGAAAAGCCTGGTACATCATGTCTGTTGTAGTGAGGTTTCAGTGAGGATCTGTTGAACGTTTGCATCCTTGAGGTACTTATATATGTTAAGTCCTTGGCAATGCTCCAATATCAATGTTTGATAAAGCACATGTGCTTTTAACAATGACACCTGGCAAATGTGGTCATGTGCACTCATGTCGAAAGGATCTTTGCACACCTTGTGTACAAAGATTAAGAAACACTGAAGTGATCATTTAGGTGAAGGACAGCCCATATTAAAATAGCATGTAGGCAGGAGCCCATTTGTTTAATCTTCATACATGGGTATATCAACTAAATCAAATATTTAGGTGACAATCTATTTTAAGATGCACATATTAGCACATATACAGTGCATTGGGAATGTATTCAGACAACTTGACTTTTTCCTGATTTTGTTGCATTACAGCCTTATTCTAAAATGGATTAAATAAAATAAATAATTTCATCAATCTACACACAATACCCCATAATGACAAAGCGAAAACATATTTCTAGACATTTTTGCACATTTATTAATAATAAAAACTGAAATACCTTATTTGCATAAGTATTCAGACCCTTTGCTATGAGACTCGAAATTGAGCTCAGATGCATCCTGTTTACATTGATCATCCTTGAGATGTTTCTACAACTTGATTGGAGTCCACCTGTGGTAAATTCAATTGATTGGACATGATTTGGAAAGGCACACACCTGTCTATATAAGGTCCCACAGTTGACAGTGCATGTCAGAGCAAAAACCAAGCCATGAGGTGGAAAGAATTGTCCGTAGAGCTTCGAGACAGGATTGTGTCGAGACACAGATCTGGGGAAGGGTACCAAAAAATGTCTGCAGCATTGAAGGTCCCCAAGAAAACAGTGGCCTCCGTCATTCTTAAATGGAAGAAGTTTGGAACCACCAAGACTCTTCCTTGAGCTGGCCGCCTGTCCAAACTGAGCAATCGGGGGAGAAGCGCCTTGGTCAGGGAGGTGACCAAGAAACCGATGGTCACTCTGAAAAAACTCCAGAGTTCCTCTGTGGAGAGGGGAGAACCTTCCAGAAGGACAACCATCTCTGCAGCACTCCACAAATCAGGCCTTTATGGGAGAGTGGCCAGACGGAAGCCACTCCTCAGTAAAAGGCACATGATAACCCGCTTGGAATTTGCCAAAAGGCACCTAAAGGACTCAGACCATGAGAAACAAGATTCTCTGGTCTGATGAAACCAAGATTGAACTCATTGGCATGAATGCCAAGCGTCACGTTTGGAGGAAACCTGGCACCATCCTTACGGAGAAGCATGGTGGTGGCAGCATCATGCTGTGGGGATGTTTTTCAGCGGCAGGGACTGGGAGACTACTCAGGATTGAGGGAAATATGAACGGAGCAAAGTAAAGAGAGATCTTTGATGAAAACCTGCTCCAGAGCTCTCAGGACCTCAGACTGGGGCGAAGGTTCACCTTCCAACAGGACAAGGAACCTAAGCACACAGCCAAGATAATGAATGAGTGGCTTCGGGACAAGTCTCTGAATGTCCTTGAGTGGCACAGCCAGAGCCCGGACTTGAACCCGATCGAACATCTCTGGAGAGACCTGAAAATAGCTGTGCAGCGACGCTCACCATCCAACCTGACAGAGCTTGAGAGGATTTGCAGAGAAGAATGGGAGAAACACAGAGCCATTTGCTTGCTAACATTGAACCTGGTTGGTTAGCTACCTGCAGATTCATGCAGGGTAGTAAAGTCATGAGTTGGGATTATGGTTAATTGTTTAACTAGCTAGCTAACGTTAGCTGGCTGGCTTGCTAGCTAAAGTTACATGTATAATTTGACACGTTGTTTACCTAGCTAGGTTAATTGTTTACCTAGCTAGCTAGCTAGCTAGCTACATGTCTTAACAAAAGAGCGCAGAATAACTGATGAATTTACGAATGCACAACACCCGTTGAATATGGCCGGTGTCAGTAAACGTCAGCAAAAAAGCGTAATGAAATTGTTGGCAGCAGCACAGTTACAGTCACCAATGCTCTGGATAACAGAGAAAAACTGCCTAACTAGCTCTGCTAGGGCGAGTAAAATGGTCAGTGGGGCGCTGGTTAGGCTGTTTTCATATTATCCAAACGTAAACAATGAACCATAATCCCAATTTTGTGTCTGGAAGTAGCTAGCAAGCTAGCCAATGTTAGCCAGTTAGCTTGGGTGCTTGACTGCTGTTGTGAGGTCAGAACGCTCGGATCAACCCTACTCATCGGCCAGAGTGTCAAGTGTGCGCTCTGAACGCTCCGAAAGCGAAATTTGATGGGTGGGGCTAAAGCTTAAGGGGGTGTGAAAGATGCTGAATAGGTGTAGACAAAGAAGAGCTCTTCTGTATGTACCAAAACATTCAAAGGCCATTTTCTCAAAAGTGAGATTACAAATTTATCAACTTTCAAAGCATGATTACTTTCCCATTGTTCCCTTAAATGCAGTGTATGATATATCATTTTGTAGCTCTGTCTCTGCTTTTATCCAATGTAAAAAAACACAATTTCAAATGTTGCTACATAAGACCGAATCAAGGCAGTCAGTCACATATTTGTATTTAATAGAGAGCAAGTTACACAATAAACAGGCTCTTAGTAAGCTGTCTCAAAGTGGGACTGATAAGGACATAGTACCTGAAAATGTGTTCCCTATTCTAAAGTGTAACCATATTTTTACTGAAGAAATATTGTCCAGAAATGACCTCATTGGACAGAAAGGGGCACACCGCCCCACACCCATGAGCAAAAGCATGTAATGTTTGCCTCAAACAAAAGATTTGTGTAGTTTAATGAAATAAGACATTGATTAATATTATATCATATACGCCATACAAGCCAACATTCAAGTCAACATTTTATGTAAAACATTTAGCAACTAAACGTCCAAAGTGTATCTTTAAATCACAATGACAACTTTAAGGACATACGTGACCATAAAGGACTAATTGAGAATCATATCTTGTCAGGAAATTAGAGAAAAGTTTACTGAAGGTGTCGTGTCTATACGGTGTCCGCTATTCTCAACCCCTCTACAAACACATAGAACATATATAATACTCTCCCTCACTGAACCATAGGCTAAACAAATACATAGACTAATCAAATGCAAACACTCCTTCACTGAACCATAGACTAAAGAAATACACATAATTTTTTATCGTCACTTTCCAAATACATATAAATTACTTGCAGCAAGTCCTAATAGACGGCAAACATTCTACAAAAATTCTTCCTTTCAGGAAAATTATATGTTTTTGCTCATGTGTGGGGAGATGTGATGTGCCCCTTTCTTTCCAATGTGGTCATTTCTGGACAATATTTCTGCAAGTAAGAATAAGGTAACACTTAAATATAGGGAACACATCTTAAGGTACTATGCTTTTATTAGTTCTACATTGAGAAACCTTACTAAGAGTATGTTTCTTGTTTAACTTGCTCTTTATTAAATACTAATGTCTTTATTATGACTAACAATGAGGTTATTAAGAATTGGCCAGTAACACGTGACTTATAATATTTGAATAAGAAACCACTTAAGGCCTAATGTATGGCTAGTAAAACATTATAAAAGGCTTATTAGCTACTTCTATACATACTTATAAACTACAAATGAGTGGCTAATATGTGCACCTTAAAATAAAGTCTTAAGATTTGGTGACAATTAATTTTATTAGACACTAATTTGAAGTTTATAAGTGTTTATACAAGTAGTTAATAAGGTATTTATTATATGTTATTAGCCATATATTAGGCCTTTATTAATTGTTTTCTTTTTCAAACATTATAAATAATTTGATATTGGCCAATCCCTTTTAACCTAATTGTTAGTCATAATAAAGACATATTAGTATTTAATAAATTGCAAGTTACACAATAAACAGAGTCTTAGTAAGCTGTCTCAATGTGGGACTATTAAGGACATAGTATCTTCAAATGTGTTCCCTATTCTAAAGTGTAACTATATTTTTTATTGCAGAAATATTGTCCAGAAATGATCTGATTGGACAGAAAGGGGCACACCTCCCCACACCCATGAGCAAAAGCATGTAATGTTTGCCTGAAACAAAATATTTGTGTAGTTTCTTGAAATAAGACATTGATACATATTATATCATATTCACCATACAAGCCAACATTCAAGTAAAAATGTTATGTAAAGAATTAGCGACTAAACGTCCTTAGTGTATCTTTAAATCACAATGACCATTTTAAGGACACACGTGACCATAAAGGACTTATTGGGAATTATATTTTGTCATATCAATGTTGTGACATTGATGTTACCAGGAAATGAGAGAAAAGTTTACTTAAGGTGTCGTGTCGATATGGTGTCGGCTATTTTCAACCAATGTACAAACACATATAACATATATAATACATTGGCAAACTCTCCCTCACTGAACCATAAGCTAAACAAATACAAAGGATTTTTTTTTAGCGTCACTGTCCAAATACATGTACTTGCAGAAAGTCCTAATACATAGTGGACATTCTTATTTAAATATACTCTATGGAAGTGTATTACATCATGAAACTACTCAAATTCTTAGTTTCAGGAACATTATACACTTTTGCTCATGTGTGGGGAGATGTAATGTGGCCTTTCTATCCAATGTGATCATTTCTGGACAATATTATAACAATATTATAAGAATAAGGTAACACTTAGATATAGGGAACACATCTTAAGGTACTTTGCTTTTATTAGTTCTACATTGAGAAACCTTACTAAGAGTATTTTTATTGTGTAACTTGCTCTTTATTAAATACTAATATGTCTTTATTATGACTAACAATGAGGTTATTAAGATTTGGCCAGTAACACGTGACTTATAATGTTTGAATAAGAAAACACTTAAGGACTAATAAATGGCTAATAAAACATTATAAAAGGCTTATTAGCTGCTTGTATACACACCTATTAACTACAAATTAGTGGCTAATATGTGCACCTTAAAATAAAGTCTTAACCACGTTTTTAACGTTGTGCAATTGTCTGGTAAGAGTGCCCTGTTATCTATATCGTACAAGTTAAGCCATCTGAAGATAGATATGTAGAAACTAAACACTATAGCTCAGTCTTTCCCCTAAGTAATTTTTCAGGCAGGGAGCAAAGACCCCCTCATCCCTGTGGTAACAACATTGTGAATGGAAACCAATAGAAGCCAAAGTCTTTGAAGCAGGAAATTATATAGAGTATATATACGGTACCAGTCAAAAGTTTGGACACACCTACTCATTCAAGGGTTTTTCTTTATGTATACCAACCCTACCTTGTCACAAAACAACTGATTGGCTCAAACACATTAAGATGGAAAGAAATTCCACAAATTAACTTTTAACAAGACACACCAGTTAATTGAAATGCCTTCCAGGTGACTACCTCATGAAGCTGGTTGAGAGAATGCCAAGAGCGTGCAAAGCTGTCATCAAGGCAAAGGGTGGCTATTTTAAGAACTTTTTTGGTTACTGCATGATTCCATATGTGTTATTTCATAGTTTTGATGTCTTCACTATTATTCTACAATGTAAAAAATAGTAAAAATAAAGAAAAACCCTTGAATGAGAAGGTGTGTCCAAACTTTTGACTGGTAGTGTATATAGTGCTATTTCTATTTATATACAGTGAGGGGAAAAAGTATTTGATCCCCTGCTGATTTTGTACATTTGCCCACTGACAAAGAAATGATCAGTCTATAATTTTAATGGTAGGTTTATTTGAACAGTGAGAGACGGAATAACAACAACAGAATCCAGAAAAACGCATGTCAAAAATGTTATAAATTGATTTGCATTTTAATGAGGGAAATAAGTATTTGACCTCCTCTCAATCAGAAAGATTTCTGGCTCCCAGGTGTCTTTTATACAGGTAACAAACTGAGATTAGGAGCACACTCTTAAAGGGAGTGCTCCTAATATCAGTTTGTTACCTGTATAAAAGACACCTGTCCACAGAAGCAATCAATCAATCAGATTCCAAACTCTCCACCATGGCCAAGACCAAAGAGCTCTCCAAGGATGTCAGGGACAAGATTGTAGACTTACACACGGCTGGAATGGGCTACAAGACCATCGCCAAGCAGCTTGGTGAGAAGGTGACAACAGTTGGTGTGATTATTCGCAAATGGAAGAAACACAAAATAACTGTCAATCTCCCTCGGCCTGGGGCTCCATGCAAGATCTCACCTCGTGGAGTTGCAATTATCATGAGAACGGTGAGGAATCAGCCCAGAACTACACAGGAGGATCTTGTCAATGATCTCAAGGCAGCTGGGACCATAGTCACCAAGAAAACAATTGGTAACACACTACGCCGTGAAGGACTGAAATCCTGCAGCACCCGCAAGGTCCCCCTGCTCAAGAAAGCACATATACAGGGCCGTCTGAAGTTTGCCAAT
The DNA here is from genome assembly GCF_964263955.1 of Coregonus lavaretus. Taxonomy (NCBI): domain Eukaryota; kingdom Metazoa; phylum Chordata; class Actinopteri; order Salmoniformes; family Salmonidae; genus Coregonus; species Coregonus lavaretus. The sequence goes on from NW_028166871.1 coordinate 51,592, forward strand.
GAACATCTGAATGATTCAGAGGAGAACTGGGTGAAAGTGTTGTGGTCAGATGAGACCAAAATCGAGCTCTTTGGCATCAACTCAACTCGCCGTGTTTGGAGGAGGAGGAATGCTGCCTATGACCCCAAGAACACCATCCCCACCGTCAAACATGGATGTGGAAACATTATGCTTTGGGGGTGTTTTTCTGCTAAGGGGACAGGACAACTTCACCGCATCAAAAGGACGATGGACGGGGCCATGTACCGTCAAATCTTGGGTGAGAACCTCCTTCCCTCAACCAGGGCATTGAAAATGGGTCGTGGATGGGTATTCCAGCATGACAATGACCCAAAACACATGGCCAAGGCAACAAAGGAGTGGCTCAAGAAGAAGCACATTAAGGTCCTGGAGTGGCCTAGCCAGTCTCCAGACCTTAATCCCATAGAAAATCTGTGGAGGTAGCTGAAGGTTCGAGTTGCCAAACGTCAGCCTCGAAACCTTAATGACTTGGAGAAGATCTGCAAAGAGGAGTGGGACAAAATCCCTCCTGAGATGTGTGCTAACCTGGTGGCCAACTACAAGAAATGTCTGACCTCTGTGATTGCCAACAAGGGTTTTGCCACCAAGTACTAAGTCATGTTTTCAGAGGGGTCAAATACTTATTTCCCTCATTAAAATGCAAATCAATTAATAACATTTTTGACATGCGTTTTTCTGGATTTTTGTTGTTGTTATTCTGTCTCTCTCTGTTCAAATAAACCTACCATTAAAATTATAGACTGTCTTTGTCAGTGGGCAAACGTACAAAATCAGCAGGGGATCAAATACTTTTTTCCCTCACTGTATATTTTATTTTTTTATTACCATTTTCATTATTTTATTTAACTTAGTCCTGCATGTTGGAGCCTAAGATTTGCACTGTACCCTGCAATCACACCTGCAACCCTCTGTATGTGACTATTAAGCACTAAATCTGAATCTTTGAAGTTGACTGCTGGTATTTACTTAAAAAATTGCTACAAATATACAAATGTATTGAAAAACTTCTAAGAGATAGTTTCAATGGTATTGACAGTATTGAAAAACCATCCCGTGTCTATTTCCAAATACCCCGGTATACGGTATATACGATATACCGGCCAAGCCTAGTAAACACATGCGTGCATGTGCGTGTTTCTATAGGCTTATTTTGGATTTAAACTTGTCGCCTGCCTTCCCGCCTTTGGGACAACAACTCCCATTGTTAGGGCGGAGACATGAGTATCTGGTCATTATATACAGATCTCTGGTTGCAGTCAAATTTCTTTACACGGAGGAGGAGAGAGCATGATGCTCATGAATTTGTATGTCCCATAATGTAAGTGGTAACAATGAGTCGAAATCCAATAGCCTAATTATTATCCTGAAAGAAACGGAAAAAAACCGGAAACCTGGAAAAACATAACGATGAATTATAATTTTTTGATAATGTGGGCTATTTACTTATTTTAAAAAAAAAATAAAATACATAATTTATAGAACAAACATCATTGCCTCAATTCTTGCAGTAAAATTGTAAATAAGACTTTAATCTCAAGAGAGGACAGGTTAAATGTTAAAAAAAGGTTTAATGTTCTCTTTCTAAGAAAATAGTCCTGATCATATAGGCCAATACCTAGACAATATCCAAAATAACTAACAATACACTGAATTCATACTTTTTCTGTAATTTAAATTGTAAAGTCATGTCTTTCTACACAATACCACAACTCATTTTTCCAATCTGGGAGGTAAACTCGATAAAGTATTCAATAATTCCGCTGTGTATTTCAGATGGAATCAAGCCATTAGAATGTACCATAGGCCACCAAAATAGAGCTCCTTCAGCCAAAAACTGTGAACCGCCTGGCTAGTTTTTCATTTTGCTGGCTACTTCATGTACACTACATGACCAAAAGTATGTGGACACCTGCTTGTCGAACATCTCATTCCAAAATCATGGGCATTAATATGGAGTTGGTGCCCCCTTTGCTGCTCTCACAGCCTCCACTCTTCTGGGAAGGCTTTCCACTAGATGTTGGAACATTGCTGTGAGGACTTGCTTCCATTCAGCCACAAGAGCATTAGTGAGGTCGGGCACTGATGTTGGGCGATTAGGCCTGGCTCGCAGTTGGCATTCCAATTCATCCCAAAGGTGTTAGATCGGGTTGAGGTCAGGGCTCTGTGCAGGCCAGTCAAGTTCTTCCACAGCGATCTCGACAAACCATTTCTGTATAGACCTCGCTTTGTGCACGGGGGCATTGTCATGCTGAAACAGGAAAGATTTCCCTTCACTGGAACTAAGGGGTCTAGCCCGAACCATGAAAAACTGCCCCAGACCATTATTCCTCCTCCACCAAACTTTATAGTTGGCACTATGCATTCGGGCAGGTAGCACTCTCTTGGCGTCCACCAAACCCAGATTTGTCCGTCAGACTGCCAGATGGTGAAGCATGATTCATCACCCAGAGAACGTGTTTCCACTGCTTCAGAGTCCAATGGCGGCGTGCTTTACACCACTCCAGCCAATTCTTGTCATTGCGCATGGTGATCTTAGGCTTGTGTGCGGCTGCTTGACCATGGGAACCAATTCATGAAGCTCCCGACGAACAATTGTTGTGCTGAAGTTGCTTCCAGAGGCAGTTTGGACTCGGTAGTGAGTGTTGCAACCGAGGACAGACGATTTGACAAACTGACTTGTTGGAAACATTGAAAGTCACTGAGCTCTTCAGTACAGGCTATTCTACTGCCAATGTTTGTCTATGGAGATTGCATGGCAGTGTGCTCAATTTTATACACCTGTCAGCAACCGGTGTGGCTGAAATAGCCAAATCCACTAATTTGAAGGGGTGTCCACATACTTTTATGTATTTAGTGTACTTGTGGAAAACACTGTAAGCCTAACCCTAATTCTAACCCTAACCCTAAACCTAACCCCTATGTTTAAAATAGCCTTTGTCCTCGTCGGGATGTGGTAAATTTCCCCACGAGGGAGAATTTCCCTTGTTTTACTAATCTTATGGGGACTGTTGGGGATTTCAGGTCCCCACGAGGATAAAATAACCACACACAACACACACACACACACACACACACACACACACACACACACACACACACACACACACACACACACACACACACACACACACACACAGAGACCACTGATATGGAATGAGCTTCACTTCCATCAGCTAGATCAGGACACTGCAATCTATCCAGCAGATTGAGGCTGTCAAGAATACAGGGGACAATTAACTGTGTGTGCTTGCATGTGGGTTTGTGCGGGCTTGTGTGCGCGTTTGTGTGCGTGTTTGTGTGTGTGTTTTTGTGTTTTGTGTTTTTGTTGTTGTCTGTGTGTGACTGCTGCAGCCAATCAAGTGTCATATTAGTCTGCTGGGCCACTGGTAGTTTCTGATGAAAACTGTGGCAGGGCCTGCATTTTAATACAGGGAAGATGGTTACCCCGAGGACAGGGAAGACCGCATGAAACTGCTATGGAAATGTAGATGGTCTTCTTTGTGATGTTTTAGCCAGCAGGGTAAATGTAGATGGTCTTCTTTGTGATGTTTTAGCCAGCAGGGTAAATGTAGATGGTCTTCTTTGTGATGTTTTAGCCAGCAGGGTAAATGTAGATGGTCTTCTTTGTGATGTTTTAGCCAGCAGGGTAAATGTAGATGGTCTTCTTTGTGATGTTTTAACCAGCAGGGTAAATGTAGATGGTCTTCTTTATGATGTTTTAGCCAGCAGGGTAAATATAGATTGTCTTCTCTGTGATGTTTTAGCTAGCAGGGTAAATGTAGATGGTCTTCTTTGTGATGTTTTAGCCAGCAGGGTAAGTGTAGATGGTCTTCTTTGTGATGTTTTAGCCAGCAGGGTAAATGTAGATGGTCTTCTTTGTGATGTTTTAGCCAGCAGGGTAAATGTAGATGGTCTTCTTTGTGATGTTTTAGCCAGCAGGGTAAATGTAGATGGTCTTCTCTGTGATGTTTTAGCTAGCAGGGTAAATGTAGATGGTCTTCTTTGTGATGTTTTAGCCAGCAGGGTAAGTGTAGATGGTCTTCTTTGTGATGTTTTAGCCAGCAGGGTAAAGCACTATGCTGTGACTCAGAACCATCTCCATAGAGAAATATCATAACTGGCATAGGCATTAGGTATGAGAAGTGTGTGTGTCCGTGTCGGGGTGGAATTGTTAATCCATTTAGGAAATTCCAAAGAACAGGCAGAATAAATTACACCCAATGTATGTATATGGAAAATAATACATTTTGTTTTGTAACCCAGAATTTTTTTTCTTTCAACTCGCCAAATAGAGACATTTAAAATGATCACTCTTTGAGAATAACTGTTCCAGAAGCGAGATGCGCATCACTTCGCAGTGGCAACTTCTTTCATTTGTAAAAAAAATTATGTTATATTTTATTCTGTTATATTACTTTTTGTTACTATACAATAGGTGTCTTGACTGTGATAAGGGCTCGGGAAATAAGAGTGTCTTGTGTGCTAAATTAATAAAACAAGGCTATGTCATTGCACGGCCATTGGCTTCAACAAGCAAGCACCACTGCTGAGGTTACTGCCTTTTCTTAAGACAGTTGATATTACGGTTTCAATAAATTAACCTTAAATGGCACTTGCTTTTTTATTAACTGAGTGAACAAAACATGAGGAACACCTTCCTAATATTGAGTTGCACCCCCTTTTGCCCTCAGAACAGCCTCAATTCATCGTGGCATGGACTCTACAAGGTGTCTAAAGCATTCCGAAGGGATGCTGGCCCATGTTGAATCCAATGCTGCCCACAGTTGTCAAGTTGGCTGGATGTCGTTTGGGTGGTGGACCATTCTTGATACACACAGGAAACTGTTGAGCATGAAAAACCCAGCAGCATTGCAATTCTTGACACACTCAAACCAGTGTGTCTGGCACCTACAGTGAGGGAAAAAAGTATTTTATCCCCTGCTGATTTTGTACGTTTGCCCACTGACAAAGAAATGATCAGTCTATAATTTTAATGGTAGGTTTATTTGAACAGTGAGAGACAGAATAACATCAAAGAAATCCAGAAAAACGCATGTCAAAAATGTTATAAATTGATTTGCATTTTAATGAGGGAAATAAGTATTTGATCCCCTCTCAATAAGAAAGATTTCTGGCTCCCAGGTGTCTTTTATACAGGTAACGAGCTGAGATTAGGAGCACACTCTTAAAGGGAGTGTTCCTAATCTCAGTTTGTTACCTGTATAAAAGACACCTGTCCACAGAAGCAATCAATCAATCAGATTCCAAACTCTCCACCATGGCCAAGACCAAAGAGCTCTCCAAGGATGTCAGGGACAAGATTGTAGACTTACACAAGGCTGGAATGGGCTACAAGACCATCACCAAGCAGCTTGGTAGAGAAGGTGACAACAGTTGGTGTGATTATTCGCAAATGGAAGAAACACAAAATAACTGTCAATCTCCCTCGGCCTGGGGCTCCATGCAAGATCTCACCTCGTGGAGTTGCAATGATCATGAGAACGGTGAGGAATCAGCCCAGAACTACACGGGAGGATCTTGTCAATGATCTCAAGGCAGCTGGGACCATAGTCACCAAGAAAACAATTGGTAACACACTACGCCGTGAAGAACTGAAATCCTGCAGCACCCGCAAGGTCCCCCTGCTCAAGAAAGCACATATACAGGGCCGTCTGAAGTTTGCCAATGAACATCTGAATGATTCAGAGAAGAACTGGGTGAAAGTGTTGTGGTCAGATGAGACCAAAATCGAGCTCTTTGGCATCAACTCAACTCGCCATGGTTGGAGGAGGAGGAATGCTGCCTATGACCCCAAGAACACCATCCCCACCGTCAATCATGGATGTGGAAACATTATGCTTTGGGGGTGTTTTTCTGCTAAGGGGACAGGACAACTTCACCGCATCAAAGGGACGATGGACGGGGCCATGTACTGTCAAATCTTGGGTGAGAACCTCCTTCCCTCAACCAGGGCATTGAAAATGGGTCGTGGATGGGTATTCCAGCATGACAATGACCCAAAACACATGGCCAAGGCAACAAAGGAGTCAAGAAGCAGCACAATCAAGAAGCAGCACATTAAGGTCCTGGAGTGGCCTAGCCAGTCTCCAGACCTTAATCCCATAGAACATATGTGGAGGGAGCTGAAGGTTTGAGTTGCCAAATGTCAGCCTCGAAACCTTAATGACTTGGAGAAGATCTGCAAAGAGGAGTGGGACAAAATCCCTCCTGAGATGTTTGCAAACCTAGTGGCCAACTACAAGACACATCTGACCTCTGTGATTGGCAACAAGGGTTTTGCCACCAAGTACTAAGTCATGTTTTGCAGAGGGGTCAAATACTTATTTCCCTCATTAAAATGCAAAACAATTAATAACATTTTTGACATGTGTTTTTCTTGATTTTTTTGTTGTTATTCTGTCTCTCACTGTTCAAATAAACCTACCATTAAAATTATAGACTGATCATGTCTTTGTCAGTGGGCAAACGTACAAAATAAGCAGGGGATCAAATATTTTTTTCCCCTCACTGTACTACCATACCCCATTCAAAGGCACTTAAATATTTTGTCTTGCCCATTCACCCTCTGAATGGCACACATACACAATCCATGTCTCAGTTGTCACAAGGCTACTTTAACCTGTCTCTTCCCCTTCATCTACACTGATTGAAGTGGATTGAACAGGTGACATCGATAAGGTTTCACCTGGATTCACCTGGTCAGTCTATGTCAAGGAAAGAGCAGGTGTTCCAGGTGTTTTGTGCACTCAGTTTATCTGGGGCAATTTAGCATTTAGGGTGTGTTATCTATAATGGTTATGATAAATTGTCGTGCACTGTTGGCATAGGCCTATAGATAAATGCATACATATTCCTTTCCAGTGCAGGCCTTGTGTTCTAAATTTGTTTTTGTTTTTTTGAGTACTCGAGGACTCAAGGAAAAATCATGCGAGTACTTGATCAGTCAAAAAATGTCAAATGCCCATCCCTAGAGTACACAATGATGTGTGTGAGGGTGCGTTACAAAGTTGTGTGTGTATGACTAGAGGTGTGTATGTGAGTGTGTGACACTTGCATGAAAAACACCCTGAATTTCATCACTTCCTCTGAAGATCTTCTAAAGAAGTACTGCTCCTCCTCTCTCTCCTCTCTCTTCCCCTCTTCCCTCTTTCCTGTAATTTCTCTTTCATTTCCGTCATGATGAGCCTCTGTTTGACAGGTTCCCTGGGGAGCTGTCTAGACTCTGGTGACTTACAGTTGGTGACGGCCGTGTGTGTATGTGTGACAGGAAGGGGGACAGGGACGGGGGTAATTTTCCCATTGTCGTGGGGCTCCTACAGGGGTTTGGTTCGAGGTAGGGGGTAAATGACGACAATTAGAACCGTTTGGGGAAGCAGAAAGGGGGGCTGAACGATCTGAGACCCGCCCACCTGTTTCCCTTTTCCCTAGTCACTGAAGTATGCAATATCTGCTGCGGTGTCTCCTCTTTCTCTCTCCTCCCTCTACCTCTCCTCCCTCTCTCTCTGCCTCTCTCCTCCATCTCTCCTCCCTCTACCTCTCCTCCCTCTCTCTCTCTCTCCCTCTCTATCCATCCTCGCGCTCTTTCCACTGCAGATGCAAAGTGAGCCTAAGAAGCTAGTCTGAGGGTGTAACACCTGTGTTTTCTCACAGACTAGGAGTACTTTTTTTCCTTCCAAATACCGTTAATTGCCTTTGAATTCAATAGTGTTGGATTGCTGCCCGCAATTCGGGGCGTTCCTGCATGTGGGCATTTCCTTCGAGCATCCCATTGGTTCCTGCATGACCCCCCCCCCTCCACCACTCGAGTGCTTGTGTGACACTTGATATTCAAGATTTTCCCTTATTGTCTATGCGATTAAATTATTATCTGAGTTTTTGCGGGGGCGACGGACACTAGCTAGCTGATAAGTTAGCACACAGTGTCCTTCGCGCCTGCCTGCCAAACACCTGCCCTTGCCGTCGTTAACAGAACTGCGGGAAAACTGTCCCTGACAGGCAGGGGCGAAGGACACCATCTACCGGTGTCCTAGCTATCGCTAGCTTGTTACCCATCCTGCCTGCTGTATACTGGAGTCCTAGCTAGCTAACTAGCTAGCACCCAGTGTCCTAAAAGCCTGCCGAACAACTGCCCTTGCCCTCATTAACAGAACTGTGGGAAAACAGTGCCTGACAGACGGGGTGAAGTACACTGTATACCGGTGTGCTAGCTAACTACCTATCCCACCTGCTGTGTACTGGAGTCCTAGCTTGCTAACTAGCTAGCTATTACCCAGTGTGCTAAATGCCTGCCGAACATCTGCCCTCATTAACAGAACTGCGTGAAAGCAGTGCCCGACAGGTGGGGGCAAAGGACACTGTCTACCGTTGTCCTAGCTAGCTACCGTTGTCGCCCCTGACTCTTTTTCTGTGGGTTTATCGGTGGTTGGCATCCAACATTATGGTGCATTACTGCCACCTACTGTCCTGGAGAACCCCTGCCTGTGGACCGGAGTCCTAGCTTAGAAATGGACCAATAGAGGTACAAAGAGGAACGCCCCGAATTGCAGACCGCAATTACACCCTTCTCTTTGAATTCAACCGAATGCACTGTTGATGAGCTTGATGTATAGAGGCTTCTCCATCACTAGGGGCAGAGTAGAGTAGCTCCTAGGAGGAGTTTGAGAAAGAAAATGGTTGAAAGAAAGGAGTGTAAGGGCAAGAAGGATTCAGCGTCTCGGCTTCTTCTGACACTAATTAGCTCACTCCCACATGTCCTCTCCTCTCCTCCATCTTCTTGTCTTTCCTCCTCTCACTCAGACAGTCCCATTCACTTCAGCCCACTTGACAGTGTTGCTGTGATTCTCTGTCTCAGCACTTGACATGAGCCTGTGATAGCAACCATCTTTCTCTCTTTCTCTCTCTTTCTCTCTTTCTCTCTTTCTCTCCCTCTCTCTCTCTCTCTCTCTCTCTCTCTCTCTCTCTCTCTCTCTCTCTCTCTCTCTCTCTCTCTCTCTCTCTCTCTCTCTCTCTCTCTCTCTCTCTATCTCTCTCTCAGTTCAATTCAATGGGCTTCATTGTAGAATATACAATAAACAAAAAGGGAAATAAACGGGAAATAAACAATCAGAAATTAACAGTAAACATTACTCACTCTCTCGCTATCTCTCTCTCTCAATTCAATTCAATTCAATTCAAAGGGCTTTATTGGCATGGGAAATATATAATAAACAAAAGTGAAATAAACAATTACACTCACAAAATATTATGGCTATGTACAGTGTTGTCACAGTTTGAAAATAGTTAAAGTACAAAAGGGAAAATAAAAAAACAGAAATATGGGTTGTATATATAATGGTTTTTGTTCTTCACTGTTTGCCATTTTCTTGTGGCAACAGGTCACAAATCTTGCTGCTGTGATGGCACACTGTGGTATTTCACCTAATATATATGGGAGTTTAACAAAATTGGATTTGTTTTCAAATTCTTTGTGGGTCTGTGTAATCTGAGGGAAATATGTTTATCTGTTATGTCTGAATACTTACGTAAATAAGGTATTTATGTTTTTTATATTTAATACATTTGCAAAAATGTCTAAAAACCAGTTTTCGCTTTGTCATTATGGGGTATTGTGTGTAGAGTGATGAAGATAAAAAAATATATATATATTTTAGAATAAGGCTGTAACGTAACAAAATGTGGAAAAAGTCAAGGGGCCTGAATAGTTTCCGAAGGCACTGTATGGCTCATCAGGCTCAGGTTGGGTCTTATTTGGTTGGGTCTAATTGTGTTGCTGTCCTGGGGCTCTGTGGGGTCTGTTTGTGAACAGAGACCCAGGACCAGCTTGCTTAGGGGACTCTTCTCTTGGTAATCTCTCTGTAGGTGATGGCTTTGTTATGGAAGGTTTGGGAATCGCTTCCTTTTAGGTGGTTGTAGAATTTAACGTCTCTTTTCTGGATTTTGATAATTAGCCGGTATTGTCCTAATTCTGCCCTGCATGCATTATATATATTTTTTTCGTTGTACACAGAGGATGGTTTTGCAGAATTATGCATGTAGAGTTTCAATTTTGTGTTTTTCCAATTTTGTGAATTCTTGGTTGGTGAGCGGACCCCAGACCTCACAACTATAAAGGGCAATGGGTTTCTTTAACTTATTCAAATATTTTTGCCAGATCCTAATTGGAATGTCATATTTGATGTTCCTTTTGATGGCATAGAAGGCCCTTCTTGCCTTGTCTCTCAAATCGTTCACAGCGTTGTGGAAGTTACCTGTTGTGCTGATGTTTAGGCCGAGGTATGTATTGTTTTTTGTGTGATCTAGGGCGACTGTGTCTAGATGGAATTTGTATTTGTGGTCCTGGCAACTGGACCTTTTTTGGAACACCATTATTTTTGTCTTACTGAGATTCACTGTCACGGCCCAGGTTTGACAGAATTTGTGCTGAAGATCTAGGTGCTGCTGTAGGCCCTCCTTGGTTGGGGACAGAAGCACCAGATCATCAGCAAACAGTAGACATTTGACTTCAGATTCTCTCTCTCTCCCCCTCCCTCTCTCTCCCTCTCTCTCTTTCGATCTCTAAGACTAGAATAGTGTCCTGTGGTGTTGGTTGCGGTCAGATGTGATTGGTAAATTAAATTACAGTGTGCTCTCTTTCTACCCCCTCCCTCTCTCTCCTAATGTCTCTTTAAAACGACTGCCTTCTTATACCTAACTCCAGAATAGAGGTCTATGTAGTTGGTTGCGGTCAGGTGCAGAGGAGGTGAATTGATGTTAAATTCACTGTTATATGAGCTTTGCTCTTTGAGTTAGTTCTCCGTTCCCTAGACGGTGAGAACACACACACACACACGCACACACACACCTCAGAGTCTGCCGGAACGAGCAGTTAATTTCCTCACTACCACACTGCAAGGGGCCCTAGTCTGTCTCTGTCAAGTCTCCACGCTTGATTATCAACTCTCACTTCACTCTCTACTCTCTACACCACTCCACTCAACTTCCTGATTGAGACTGGAGCGGCCAATCAGGTCCTTGACAGCACATATGGGTTAACTGAGCAGTGTGGGTGAGGAGGACAGAACCAGTATCCTTATTGAAAATCATCATGTGTTAATAGCCAATGTCAATGTATTTAATCCATTTTGAATTCAGGCTGTAACATAACAAAATGTGGAAGTCAAGGGGTATGAATACTTTCTAAAGGCACTGTATATGAGTTAGTGTGAGTGTGTGTGCGTATGTGTGTGTATGCGTATGCGTGTGTGCAAACACACACACACACAATATGTGCCACGTATGTGTTATTTGAAGCACAGCTCTGTATATATGTTTGCATCATTTCTCTCTCTCTGACTCTAAAGTAACTTCACAACATTTCATTTAACTGAAGCCTATGGCGAAGAGAACCAACCACATGATTGCTTTCTGAAAACAATCTAAAGGAAAATAATAGATCCATTTGATAAAAAATAAATATTTGTCCTGTGTATGTAGAGAAAAGAGAGTGGAGAGCCTGGGTCTAATGTTTGTATCCTACTCTGAAAGCTGAGTTTTATATTATTGGCTATTTTTGAAGGATAAAGAAGTTTCCCATTTCCACCCATTAGCCCAGATATATAATGTCTTGTCTAAAAGGTTTATAGCTGGGAGCTGTGCTAAATTATCCTAATCAACCATAAGCCAATGTTTGGTCTCTTCCAGGGATGTTTGTTTCTCTTCTGGTTCCCGTCTGGCGCTCATTCCCTTATTGCACCCCCTTCCTAACGATTGGTTAGTTTCACTGGCTCAGAATTCCAACTCCAATAGATGAGAGAGAGAGAGAGAGAGAGAGAGAGAGAGAGAGAGAGAGAGAGAGAGAGAGAGAGAGAGAGAGAGAGAGAGAGAGAGAGAGAGAGAGGAGAGAGAGAGAGAGAGAGAGAGAGAGAGAGAGAGAGAGAGAGAGAGAGAGAGAGAGAGAGAGAGAGAGAGAGAGAGAGAGAGAGAGAGAGGAGGAGAGATAGAGAGAGGATTATGTGTTGTGTAATGTGTCTTAGAGTAAAAAAGGGAGAC
>NW_028166870.1:0-35000 GCF_964263955.1 Coregonus lavaretus
GCCACGCCACCTGGTAGGAGCGACCTGACAGGTAGGATGCAATCCAAGAGTGAGCAGTGCCGGAGATGCCCAACTCGGAGAGGGTGGAGAGGAGGATCTGATGGTTCACAGTATCAAAGGCAGCGGATAGGTCTAGAAGGATAAGAGCAGAGGAGAGAGAGTTAGCTTTAGCAGTGTGGAGAGCCTCCGTGACACAGAGAAGAGCAGTCTCAGTTGAATGACCAGTCTTGAAACCTGACTGGTTTGGATCAAGAAGGTCATTCTGAGAGAGCAGGAGAGATGGCTAGAGACGGCACGCTCAAGAGTTTTGGAGAGAAAAGAAAGAAGGGATACTGGTCTGTAGTTGTTGACATCGGAGGGATCGAGTGTAGGTTTTTTGAGGAGGGGTGCAACTCTCGCTCTCTTGAAGACGGAATGGACATGGCCAGTGGTCAAGGATGAGTTGATGAGCGAGGTGAGGTAAGGGAGAAGGTCTCCGGAAATGGACTGGAGAAGAGAGGAGGGGATAGGGTCAAGCGGGCAGGTTGTTGGGCGGCCGGCCGTCACAAGTCGCAAGATTTCATCTGGAGAGAGAGGGGAGAAAGAAGTCAAAGCATAGGGTAGGGCAGTGTGAGCAGGACCAGCGGTGTCATTTGACTTAATAAATGAGGATTGGATGTCGTCAACCTTCTTTTCAAAATGGTTGACGAAGTCATCCACAGAGAGAGAGGAGGGAGGGGGAGGAGGAGGAGGATTCAGCAGAGAGGAGAAGGTGGCAAAGAGCTTCCTAGGGTTAGAGGCAGAGGCTTGAAATCCAGAGTGGTAGAAAGTGGCTTTGGCAGCGGAAACAGAGGAAGAGAATGTAGAAAGGAGGGAGTGAAAAGATGACAGCCTCTCCAACCTCATCACCCTCTCCCTTTCTCTCCCCCTCTCTAACCCATCACCTTTCCTTTCTCTCCCCCTCTCTAACCCATCACCTTCCTTTCTCTCCCCCTCTCTAACCTCATCACCTCTCCTTTCTCTCCCCCTCTCTAACCTCATCACCTTTCCTTTCTCTCCCCCTCTCTAACCTCATCACCCTCTCCCTTCTCACCCCCTCTCTAACCATCACCGTTCCTTTCTCTCCCCCTCTCTAACCCATCACCTTTCCTTCTCTCCCCCTCTCTAACCTCATCACCCTCACCCTTTCTCTCCCCCTCTAACCCATCACCTTCCTTCTCTCCCCCTCTCTAACCTCATCACCGTCTCCCTTTCTCTCCCCCTCTCTAACCCATCACCTTCCTTTCTCTCCCCCTCTCTAACCTCATCACCCTCTCCCTTTCTCTCCCCCTCTCTAACCCATCACCTTTCCTTTCTCTCCCCCTCTCTAACCTCATCACCCTCTCCCTTTCTCTCCCCCTCTCTAACCCATCACCTTTCCTTTCTCTCCCCCTGTCTAACCTCATCACCCTCTCCCTTTCTCTCCCCCTCTCTAACCTCATCATCCTCTCCCTTCTCTCCCCTCTCTAACCCATCACCTTCCTTCTCTCCCCCTCTCTAACCTCATCACCTTCCTTCTCTCCCCCTCTCTAACCCATCACCTTTCCTTTCTCTCCCCCTCTATAACCTCATCACCTTCCTTCCCTCCCCCTCTCTAACCTCATCACATTTCCTTTCTCTCCCCCTCTCTAACCTCATCACCTTCCTTCTCTCCCCCTCTCTAACCCATCACCTTTCCTTTCTCTCCCCCTCTCTATCCTCATCACCCTCTCCCTTTCTCTCCCCCTCTCTAACCTCATCACCCTATCCCTTCTCTCCCCCTCTCTAACCTATCACCTTTCCTTCTCTCCCCCTCTCAAACCCATCACCTTCCTTCTCTCCCCCTCTCTAACCCATCAGCCTCTCCCTTTCTCTCCCCCTCTCTAATCCATCACCTTTCCTTTCTCTCCCACTCTCTGACCCATCACCTTTCCTTTCTCTCCCCCCCTCTAACCTCATCACCCTTTCCCTTCTCTCCCCCTCTCTAACCTCATCACCCTCTCCATTTATCTCCCCCTCTCTAACCTCATCACCCTCTCCCTTTCTCTCCCCCTCTCTAACCCATCACCTTTCCTTCTCTCCCCCTCTCTAACCCATCACCTTTCCTTTCTCTCCCCCTCTCTAGCCCATCACCCTCTCCCTTCTCTCCCCCTCTCTAACCTCATCACCTTCTCCCTTTCTCTCCCCCTCTCTAACCTCATCACCCTCTCCCTTTCTCGCCCCCTCTCTAACCCATCACCTTCCCTTTCTCTCCCCCTCTCTAACCTCATCACCCTCTCCCTTCTCTCCCCCACTCTAACCTCATCACCTTTCCTTCTCTCCCCCTCTCTAACCTCATCACCCTCTCCCTTCTCTCCCCCTCTCTAACCATCACCGTTCCTTCTCTCCCCCTCTCTAACCCATCACCTTTCCTTTCTCTCCCCCTCTCTAACCTCATTACCCTCTCCCTTTCTCTCCCCCTCTCTAACCCATCACCTTTCCTTTCTCTCCCCCTCTCTAACCTCATCACCGTCTCCCTTTCTCTCCCCCTCTCTAACCCATCACCTTTCCTTCTCTCCCCCTCTCTAACCTCATCACCCTCTCCCTTTCTCTCCCCCTCTCTAACCCATCACCTTTCATTTCTCTCCCCCTGTCTAACCTCATCACCCTCTCCCTTTCTCTCCCCCTCTCCAACCTCATCACCCTCTCCCTTTCTCTCCCCCTCTCTAACCCATCACCTTCCTTTCTCTCCCCCTCTCTAACCCATCACCTTTCCTTTCTCTCCCCCTCTCTAACCTCATCACCTCTCCTTTCTCTCCCCCTCTCTAACCTCATCACCTTTCCTTTCTCTCCCCCTCTCTAACCTCATCACCCTCTCCCTTCTCTCCCCCTCTCTAACCATCACCGTTCCTTTCTCTCCCCCTCTCTAACCCATCACCTTCCTTTCTCTCCCCCTCTCTAACCTCATCACCCTCTCCCTTTCTCTCCCCCTCTCTAACCCATCACCTTTCCTTTCTCTCCCCCTCTCTAACCTCATCACCGTCTCCCTTTCTCTCCCCCTCTCTAACCCATCACCTTTCCTTTCTCTCCCCCTCTCTAACCTCATCACCCTCTCCCTTTCTCTCCCCCTCTCTAACCCATCACCTTCCTTTCTCTCCCCCTCTCTAACCTCATCACCCTCTCCCTTTCTCTCCCCCTCTCTAACCCATCACCTTTCCTTTCTCTCCCCCTGTCTAACCTCATCACCCTCTCCCTTTCTCTCCCCCTCTCTAACCTCATCATCCTCTCCCTTTCTCTCCCCTCTCTAACCCATCACCTTTCCTTTCTCTCCCCCTCTCTAACCTCATCACCTTCCTTTCTCTCCCCCTCTCTAACCCATCACCTTTCCTTTCTCTCCCCCTCTATAACCTCATCACCTTTCCTTTCCCTCCCCCTCTCTAACCTCATCACATTTCCTTTCTCTCCCCCTCTCTAACCTCATCACCTTTCCTTTCTCTCCCCCTCTCTAACCCATCACCTTTCCTTTCTCTCCCCCTCTCTATCCTCATCACCCTCTCCCTTTCTCTCCCCCTCTCTAACCTCATCACCCTATCCCTTTCTCTCCCCCTCTCTAACCTATCACCTTTCCTTTCTCTCCCCCTCTCTAACCCATCACCTTTCCTTTCTCTCCCCCTCTCTAACCCATCAGCCTCTCCCTTTCTCTCCCCCTCTCTAACCCATCACCTTTCCTTTCTCTCCCCCTCTCTAACCCATCACCTTTCCTTTCTCTCCCCCTCTCTAGCCCATCACCCTCTCCCTTTCTCTCCCCCTCTCTAACCTCATCACCCTCTCCCTTTCTCTCCCCCTCTCTAACCTCATCACCCTCCCTTTCTCTCCCCTCTCTAATCCATCACCTTTCCTTTCTCTCCCCCTCTCTAACCCATCACATTTCCTTTCTCTCCCCCTCTCTAACCCATCACATTTCCTTTCTCTCCCCCTCTCTAACCCATCACCTTTCCTTTCTCTCCCTCTCTAACCCATCACCTTTCCTTTCTCTCCCCCTCATCACCTTTCCTTTCTCTCCCCCTCTCTAACCCATCACCCTCTCCCTTTCTCTCCCCCTCTCTAACCTCATCACCCTCTCCCTTTCTCTCCCCCTCTCTAACCCATCACCTTTCCTTTCTCTCCCCCTCTCTAACCTCATCACCCTCTCCCTTTCTCTCCCCCTCTCTAACCTCATCACCCTCTCCCTTTCTCTCCCCCTCTCTAACCTCATCACCCTCTCCCTTTCTCTCCCCCTCTCTAACCCATCACCTTTCCTTTCTCTCCCCCTCTCTAACCCATCACCTTTCCTTACTCTCCCCCTCTCTAACCCATCACCCTCTCCCTTTCTCTCCCCCTCTCTAACCCATCACCTTTCCTTTCTCTCCCCCTCTCTAACCTCATCACCTTTCCTTTCTCTCCCCCTCTCTAACCCATCACCTTTCCTTTCTCTCCCCCTCTCTAACCCATCACATTTCCTTACTCTCCCCCTCTCTAACCTCATCACCCTCTCCCTTTCTCTCCCCCTCTCTAACCCATCACCTTTCCTTTCTCTCCCCCTCTCTAACCTCATCACCCTCTCCCTTTCTCTCCCCCTCTCTAAACACATCACCTTTCCTTTCTCTCCCCCTCTCTAACCCATCACCCTCTCCCTTTCTCTCCCCCTCTCTAACCTCATCACCCTCTCACTTTCTCTCCCCCTCTCTAACCTCATCACCCTCCCTTTCTCTCCCCCTCTCTAACCCATCACATTTCCTTTCTCTCCCCCTCTCTAACCCATCACCTTTCCTTTCTCTCCCTCTCTAACCCATCACCTTTCCTTTCTCTCCCCCCCTCTAACCTCATCACCCTCTCCCTTCTCTCCCCCTCTCTAACCTCAACACCCTCTCCCTTTCTCTCCCCCTCTCTAACCCACCACCTTTCCTTTCTCTCCCCCCCTCTAACCTCATCACCCTCTCCATTCTCTCCCCCCCTCTAACCTCATCACCCTCTCCCTTTCTCTCCCCCTCTCTAACCCATCACCTTTCCTTTCTCTCCCCCTCTCTAACCCATCACCTTTCCTTTCACTCCCCCTCTCTAACCTCATCACCCTCTCCCTTTCTCTCCCCCTCTCTAACCCATCACCTTTCCTTTCTCTCCCCCTCTCTAACCTCATCACCTCTCATTTCTCCCCCCCCTCTCTAACCTCATCACCTTTCCTTTCTCTCCCCCTCTCTAACCCATCACCCTCTCCCTTTCTCTCCCCCTCTCTAACCTCATCACCTTTCCTTTCACTCCCCCTCTCTAACCTCATCACCCTCTCCCTTTCTCTCCCCCTCTCTAACCCATCACCTTTCCTTTCTCTCCCCCTCTCTAACCTCATCACCTCTCCTTTCTCCCCCCCCTCTCTAACCCCATCACCCTCTCCCTTTCTCTCCCCCTCTCTAACCTCATCACCTTTCCTTTCTCTCCCCCTCTCTAACCTTATCACCTTTCCTTTCTCTCCCCCTCTCTAACCTCATCACCTTTCCTTTCTCTCCCCCTCTCTAACCTCATCACCTTTCCTTTCTCTCCCCTCTCTAACCCATCACCTTTCCTTTCTCTCCCCTCTCTAACCCATCACCTTTCCTTTCTCTCTCTCCAGGTTGGTGTAACAGGTTGTTTGTAAACTTAATCTTGAGGGACATATCTTCTTCTTCATGCTGCAGACATATTTCCCCACCATGCTGATGGTGCTGCTGTCCTGGGTCTCCTTCTGGATCGACAGGAGGGCTGCCTGCACGCCTCTCTCTGGGTTAACACATACACACAGGGAAACACACCCCTGAACACACCGCTGAACACACCTGTAAACACACCCCTGAAGACACCCCGGAACAGACCCCTGAACACATCTAGCTAGAGCTAAACACACACCCCAATTCACATGATTATACTTCTAGATACTAGATACAGTACATAATAGGTTATACACACAGACACCTCTCCCTTTAGAGCTCTCCAGCCCTAACACGCCTGCTGTCCCCCTCCCCACACACAGACACCTCTCCCTTTAGAGCTCTCCACCCCTAACACGCCTGCTGTCCCCCTCCCCACACACAGACACCTCTCCCTTTAGAGCTCTCCAGCCCTAACACGCCTGCTGTCCCCCTCCCCACACACAGACACCTCTCCCTTTAGAGCTCTCCAGCCCTAACACGCCTGCTGTCCCCCTCCCCACACACAGACACCTCTCCCTTTAGAGCTCTCCAGCCCTAACACGCCTGCTGTCCCCCTCCCCACACACAGACACCTCTCCCTTTAGAGCTCTCCAGCCCTAACACGCCTGCTGTCCCCCTCCCCACACACAGACACCTCTCCCTTTAGAGCTCTCCAGCCCTAACACGCCTGCTGTCCTCCTCCCCACACACACCTGGCCTTTTCCTTCAGTTATCACTACAGTACCATGTCCACCATCATTACTGGGGTGTCCTCCTCCATGCCACAGGTAAGTGTCAATGTGTGTGTGTGTGTGTGTGTGTGTGTGTGTGTGTGTGTGTGTGTGTGTGTGTGTGTGTGTGTGTGTTTGTGTGTGTTTGGGGTGAGGGACTAGCGGGTTTTCTTGAGTGTTTAACTGACTGTGTGTGTGTGTGTGTGTGTGGGACCCTACTAAGTATGTGTGTGTTTGTGTGTGTTCCAGGTGTCTTAATGTGAAGGCGGTGGACATCTACCTGTGGACCAGCTTCCTGTTTGTGTTCCTGTCAGTGATAGAATATGCTGCTGTCAACTACTGTTCTATGCTGGAGGAGATGAGACGACTGTAGAGAGGAAAGGTCAGGGGTTATCCATATCCAGGATTTTGTTGAGAGAGTATTCTCTCTACACAACACTGCTCTCTAGTGTTCAGATATGAGAAATTAAGACTCCATGAAATCACCACAAGTTTCTTTCCTAATATGTTGAATGTGATCCACACATTGTATTGAGATGTATTCTATATGTGTAGGTGTCTGTCCCCCCATTCAGCTCACAACCTCCTATAACGCCAGCCAGGCCATGGCCTTCGACGGCTGTTTCCACAGCAATGACATCGAGCTGACCCTGTTCCCCCATCTGCCACCCCAGAACCCTGAGGACCCGCCCACCGAGGGGACACGTCTCCGCCGACAACGGCGGTGCGGGAGAACGTGGACCTGCTACTTATTTACAGCTACTTGATCGAGTCGTACTTCCGCATGGCCTTCCCTCTGTCCTACCTGCTATTCAATACCATGGTAGAACCTGATGGGCCCTACTGACTATACTGCTGGGACTGCTGGGACCCTACTGACTATAACTCCTCCTGAGGGGCCCTACTGAGTATACTGCTGGGACCCTACTGAGTATACTGCTGGGACCCTACTGAGTATACTGCTGGGACCCTACTGAGTATACTGCTGGGACCCTACTGATTATACTGCTGGGACCCTCCTGAGTATACTGCTGGGACCCTACTGATTATACTGCTGGGACCCTACTGAGTATACTGCTGGGACCCTACTGAGTATACTGCTGGGACCCTACTGAGTATACTGCTGGAACCCTACTGATTATACTGCTGGGACCCTACTGAGTATACTGCTGGGACCCTACTGAGTATACTGCTGGGACCCTACTGAGTATACTGCTGGGACCCTACTGAGTATACTGCTGGGACCCTACTGAGTATACTGCTGGGACCCTACTGATTATACTGCTGGGACCCTACTGATTATACTGCTGGGACCCTCCTGAGTATACTGCTGGGACCCTACTGAGTATACTGCTGGGACCCTACTGAGTATACTGCTGGGACCCTACTGAGTATACTGCTGGGACCCTACTGAGTATACTGCTGGGACCCTACTGAGTATACTGCTGGGACCCTACTGATTATACTGCTGGGACCCTACTGAGTATACTGCTGGGACCCTACTGATTATACTGCTGGGACCCTACTGATTATACTGCTGGGACCCTACTGATTATACTGCTGGGACCCTACTGAGTATACTGCTGGGACCCTACTGATTATACTGCTGGGACCCTACTGAGTATACTGTTGGGACCCTACTGAGTATA
Source organism: Coregonus lavaretus (assembly GCF_964263955.1). Classification (NCBI taxonomy): domain Eukaryota; kingdom Metazoa; phylum Chordata; class Actinopteri; order Salmoniformes; family Salmonidae; genus Coregonus; species Coregonus lavaretus. The sequence goes on from NW_028166870.1 coordinate 8,056, forward strand.
CTGCTGGGACCCTACTGAGTATACTGCTGGGACCCTACTGAGTATACTGCTGGGACCCTACTGAGTATACTGCTGGGACCATACTGAGTATACTGCTGGGACCCTACTGATTATACTGCTGGGACCCTACTGAGTATACTGCTGGGACCCTACTGATTATACTGCTGGGACCCTACTGATTATACTGCTGGGACCCTACTGAGTATACTGCTGGGACCCTACTGAGTATACTGCTGGGACCCTACTGAGTATACTGCTGGGACCCTATTGAGTATACTGCTGGGACCCTACTGAGTATACTGCTGGGACCCTACTGATTATGCTCCTCCTGAGGCACCTTATACTGCTGGGACTCAGAGTATGGACTCCACCTGAGGGACCCTTCTGAGTATGGATTCCTCCTGAAGGGCCCTATGGACTCCTACCCTGTGAAGGTGTTTACCACTGGGAACCTAAAGTATGCTACCCCTGCCCAGACTGAAACAATAGATGTTCACTGCTTACTATAACCAAGGAATATTAGGGGGAAAACTTTCTATGCTTTATCACTATAATTGTTGAGTGATTTATGCTTTTTTTGTTTTCGTTTTGTGGTGAATGAATGGTGTATCTTATTATGTCTGTCATGTACTGTATGTCCAGAAATAAATATTATTATTCATTATTCAAACCGTTCTATCACCCAACATTCCAGACAGCACCTGCCATAGTTAGCAGATCCGACCACCTGCTTCCTTATAGCAGTCGTTCAATCTTCTCGCCAATTCGGAGTACAATGAGTACAATGTATTTCTCATCGCTGGATGAAGGTACGTTTTCCGAGCCATATCTCACGCCGGCTCTGTGGCGTTTTCATCTACACAGGAAGTCTGTCTGGCGACACATGCCAATGATGCCAAGAAGTTCCGAGATTTTTCGAATATACACTACCAGTCAAAAGTTTGGATACACCTACTCATTCAAGGGTTTCTTTATTTTTACTATTTTTGACATTGTAGAATAATAGTGAAGACATCAAAACTATGAAATAACACATATGGAATCATGTAGTAACCAAAAAAGTGATAAACAAATCAATACATATTTTATATTTGAGATTCTTCAAAGAAGCCACCCTTTGCCTTGATGACAGCTTTGCACACGCTTGGCATTCTCTCAACCAGCTTCATGAGTTAGTCACCTGGAATGCATTTCAATTAACAGATGTGCCTTCTTTAAAAGTGAATTTATGGAAATTCTTTCCTTCTTAATGCATTTGAGCCAATCAGTTCTGTTGTGACGAGGTATACAGAAGACAGCCCTATTTGATAAAAGACCAAGTCCATATTATGGCAAGAATAGCTCAAATAAGCAAAGAGACATGAAGGTCAGTAAATACGGAACATTTCAAGAACTGTGAAAGTTTCTTCAAGTGCAGTCACAAAAACCATCAAGCGCTATGATGAAACTGGCTCTCATGAAGACCGCCACAGGAATGGAAGACCCAGAGTTACCTCTGCTGCAGAGGATAAGTTCATTAGAGTTTTCCAGCCTCAGAAACTGCAAAGAAACCACTACTAAAGGACACCAATAATAATAAGAGACCTGCTTGGGCCAAGAAACACGAGCAATGGACATTAGACCGGTGGAAATGTGTCCATTGGTCTGGAGTCCAAATTGGAGATTTTTGATTCCAACCGCTGTGTCTTTGTGAGACGCTGTGTGGGTGAACGGATGATCTCCGCATGTGTAGTTCCCACCGTAAAGCATGGAGGAGGAGGTGTTATGGTGTGGGAGTGCTTTGCTGGTGATACTGTCTGTGATTTATTTAGAATTCAAGGCATACTTAACCAGCATGGCTACCACAGCATTCTGCAGCGATTCACCATCCCATCTGGTTTGGGCTTAGTGGAACTATCATTTGTTTTTCAACAGGACAATGACCCAACACACCTCCAGGCTGTGTAAGGGTTATTTTACCAAGAAGGAGAGTGATGGAGTGCTGCATCAGATGACCTGGCCTCCACAATCACCCGACCTCAACCCAATTGAGATGGTTTGGGATGAGTCAGACGGCAGAGTGAAGGAAAAGCAGCCAGCAAGTGCTCAGCATATGTGGGAACTCCTTCAAGACTGTTGGAAAAGCATTCCAGGTGAAGCTGGTTGAGAGAACGCCAAGAGTGTGCAAAGCTGTCATCGAGGCAAAGGGTGGCTACTTTGAAGAATCTAAAATATATTTTGATTTGTTTAACACTTTTTTGGTTACTATATGATTCCATATTTTCATTTACGTCATTTAGCAGACGCCATATGTTTTATTTAATAGTTTTGATGTATTCACTAATATTCTACAATGTAGAAAATAAAGTAAAAATGGAATGAGTAAGTGTGTCCAAACTGTTGGCTGGTACTGTAAATGTTTGCTAATAAAAAAAAACATTTTTCAAATTCCTCCGAATTTTCGTTAATAACACATTTCTAACCTTTAAAAATAATATAGTTGTTTTTTTTGGTCTCGGTAGGCTGGTGGTGCCCATGGTTACTGAAGAGTTTTGTTTACATGTCATTTTGGAGAGGAGGTAGACTTGAGGGCAGGCGGTCTGAAAAGCAACACACACGGCTAAACTAGCTAACATCGTATGCAGAGGAGAATATTAACAAAGTTGGCCAGGTGAGTTGCTTTGCCTATGTAAAGTTAGTTAGCAAAGCAAACTGTTTCAATAAGTGATTTGGTCAACGACTGTGAAAGCTAACAGTTAACGTTAGCTAATACATCATTGTTATTCTCACCATATGTCGGGAACCGATAAACGAAACGTGTCCCTGCTGGTTTATTTAGTTAATTAGCTAACGTTACGTAATATGGCTAGTTGGATGCGCACCTATCTAGCTAGCTAGCTTTGCCAGATTTAGCAATGGCCACTGGGAATTGACATTAGCTAACGAATAGCTAGCTAGGTTTGTTAGTCAATGTGGGCAGTATAGTATGTACCGCTAGTTAGCTAACATAAGCTGTTTTAGCTTCAGGGCAAATCAGGAGTGTAATCATTAGTCCAAACCGTTGCAAAACAGAATATGAGTTTTCCATTGGATAAATACAGGTACTGTAGGTCCCTCCACGTTTCGTTCCGGTTGCTTCCGTTTTAGAAACGTTTTGCAACAGAATCGGCGTAATGAATACGCCCCAGGTGAGTGAGTCATGTGGCAGCTCATCAATTAGCTACAGTTAGCAAGTTGTCGACCAGTATTTTGGAAAGTTAAGATGACTATCTAGCTAAAGTTATGAAGGCTAGTCACTAAAATGTCCTCGCCCAAATTATATGTATTAGTCAAACTAGCGCTCTATTCAATCCGCATCACGGAAATACCGCTTTACAGCGTGATTGAAATTTAAAGGCTATGTTCCTGCTTTAGCGGAGACTAAGTTCACGGTAAACGCTGCATATTGTCGGAAATTAGCTTTCAATTTCTATCGCGGAATCTGTAACGCGTCAGCTTTACAGTTTGAATAGAGCCCTTAGTCTAATAGATCTGACTGATCTTTCAAAGTCTGTCTGCCAATGTGGTGTAACAAGCTTCATAGGCAGGCAACTGTACTTTTCTAATTTCACTGGACAGAGTTGATAGTCAGCAGTCACAGTCTTTCTGGTAACTTGCAGTCAGATGTCCAGAGCCTGAATCAGTAGATTGTATCTGCGCCATGCACCCGTTAAGCACATTCTCCTCTATCTATACTGAACAAAATTGATTTTAAAGATTCAAAGATTTTACTGAGTTACAGTTAATATAAGGAAATCAGTCAATTGAAATATATTCATTAGGCCCTGATCTATGGATTTCACATGTCTGGGCAGGAGCGCAGCCATGCCCACCCACTTGGGAGCCATATATATACACACACTGAGTGTACAAAACATTAAGAACACATTCCTACTATTGAGTTGCACATCCCCTTTTGCCCTCAGAACAGCCTCAATTCGTCGGGGCATGGACTCTACAAGGTGTCGAAAGCATTCCACAGGTATGCTGGCCCATGTTGACTCCAATGCTTCCCACAGTTGTGTCAAGTTGGCTGGATGTTCTTTGGGTGGTTGACCATTTTTGATACACGGGAAACTGTTGTGTGAAAAACCCAGCAGCGTTGCAGTTCTTGACACAAACCGGTGCGCCTGGCACCTACTACCATACCCCGTTCAATGGCACTTACGTCTTTTGTCTTACCCATTCAGCCTCTGAATGGCACTCATACACGATCCATGTCTTAAGGCTTAAAAATCATAGCTTTCACCTATGTTATGGAAAGAGCAGGTGTCCATAATGTTTTGTTCACTCAGTGTGTATATATATATATATATATATATATATATATATACAGTACCAGTCAAAAGTTTGGACACACCTACTCATTCAAGGGTTTTTCTTTATTTTTACTATTTTCTACATTGGAGAATAATAGTGAAGACAAACACTATGAAATAACACATATGGAATCATGTAGTAACCAACAAAGTGTGAAACAAATCAAAATATATTTTAGATTCTTCAAAGTACCCACCCTTTGCCTTGATGACAGCTTTGCACACTCTTGGCATTCTCTCAACCAGCTTCACCTGGAATGTTTTTCCAACAGTCTTGAAGGAGTTCCCACATATGCTGAGCACTTGTTAGCTGCTTTTCCTTCACTCTGCGGTCCAACTCATCCCAAACCATCTCAATTGGGTTGAGGTCGGGTGATTGTGGAGGCCAGGTCATCTGATGCAGCAATCCATCACTCTCCTTCTTGGTCAAATAGCCCTTACACAGCCTGGAGGTGTGTTTTTGGGTCATTTTCCTGTTGAAAAACAAATGATAGTCCCACTAAGCGCAAACCAGATGGGATGGTGTATCGCTGCAGAATGCTGTGGTAGCCATGCTGGTTAAGTGTGCCTTGAATTCTAAATAAATCACAGACAGTGTCACCAGCAAAGCAACCCCTCACCATAACACCTCCTCCTCCATACTTTACGGTGGGAACTATACATGCAGAGATCATCCGTTCACCGACACGGCGGTTGGAACCAAAAATCTCAAATTTGGACTCCAGACCAAAGGACACATTTCCACCGGTCTAATATCCATTGCTCGTGTTTCTTGGCCCAAGCAGGTCTCTTCTTCTTATTGGTGTCCTTTAGTAGTGGTTTCTTTGCAGCAATTCGACCATGAAGGCCTGATTCACACAGTCCCCTCTGAACAGTTGATGTTGAGATGTGTCTGTTAATTGAACTCTGTGAAGCATTTATTTGGGCTGCAATTTCTGAAGCTGGTAACTCTAATGAACTTATCCTCTGCAGCAGAGGTAACTCTGGGTCTTCCATTCCTGTGGCGGTCCTCATGAGAGCCACTTTCATCAAACGCTTGATGGTTTTTGCGACTGCACTTGAAGAAACTTAAAAAGTTCTTGACATTTTCTGTATTGACTGACCTTCATGTCTTAAAGTAATGATGGACTGTCATTTCTCTTTGCTTATTTAAGCTGTTCTTGCCATAATATGGTATTTTACCAAATAGGGCTATCTTCTGTATACCCCCCTAACTTGTCACAACACAACTGATTAGGCTCAAACGCATTACACAAATTAACTTTTAAGAGGGCACACCTGTTAATTGAAATGCTTTCCAGGTGACTAACTCATGAAGCTGGTTGAGAGAATGCCAAGCGTGTGCAAAGCTGTCATCAAGGCAAAGGGTGGCTTCTTTGAAGAATCTCAAATATAAAATATATTTTGATTTGTTTAACACTTTTTCCATGATTCCATATGTGTTACTTCATAGTTTTGATATCTTCACTATTATTCTACAATGTAAAAATAAAGAAAAACCCTTGAATGAGTAGGTGTTTACAAAGTTTTGACTGGTACTGTATATCTATCCCCCAACCAGCTTCCCTGGTGAGCAGCATCACACATCTCTGAGAGGAGTCCAGACTTCACATGACGTCAGACCAGGAGTCGACCGTCCCAGCTGAGCCTCAGGTGCTGCTAACGCGGGAGACATGGTCACACCACCTCGGCCCGGAGCGTCAATACCTGGTACGGTACTGTCACTAAAGCTCTCTGCTCACACACACAGCCTTTTGGGTCTGGTATAGTAGATAACATGTTTCTCAGCTATGTGACATGACCAGTAAAAACCTCCTAGCTCTAATCATTAGATACAGACCTACATTGCAGATTGTCACAAGGAGGATTGTGCAGTTGTTTGTAACTTGATGTGCTGTTCAGATTGTTCATAAGAACACACACACTTGCATACATCCCATATACACCCATAACTATTTTATCCCTCCTGCTGCTCAGAGCTTCAGTGGGTATTTAGCCATAGAGTCACAGTCTCGGCATGCCTTCTGTAGTGGCCTTGCTGGGAGAGAGAGCGAAACAGTGAGTCAGTCAGTCAAATAGACGCGAACGAGGGAACCTAAAAGGGATAGAGGGAGGGAGAAGGAGAGAAAGGGGAGTGGCTTCCTCTATGCTCTTGCATTGGTGCTCGTCTGGCCATGTGCCAGAGTGCTAATCCTATTCAAACTATAAACTCACACTGGGAGGCTCTCTTGAGTGGCAGGGCCATGTGAGCTCCTTCATGTATGCTATTCTGGGCAGGGGAGGAGGAAAGCGCGAGAGGAGGAGAGGACCAGGCTGCTTCAGGCATCAAGCCCAGAGGGGCTAGGGGGCAAGAACCAGGACGCGTTACATGCTAATGGCCTGGCTCAACATGTATCTGACCAACTGGCTCAACACACTTGTGTACCAGATGGACCGGCCAAACGGAAGCTTCAGGAACAGGAGAAGAAGGACAATGTCGTCCCGGACAACGTGTTGACAGGCCCCATGGTGAGGGGTAGCGGCGTGCGGAGTCGGGGGCTGCTCAGTCCGGAACACTCACACAAGGAGGAATCGGCTATTATTAACGCCTCCACAGGCCCCGGCATGGTCACACATACCAACGCCGACGCACACATAGTCTCGATGGAGGCAGGTATATATATATGGAGGGGAGTGTGGAGAGCCCATTAAAACATAATCTAGCAGAGAACAGCATGGAGAATTCAGTTAGACAAAGGATGAAGAACACCATGGAGAACACACCCAAACAGAAGATGAAGAAAATTGAGAACCTAGCGAGACAGATGGAGAACACCATGCAGAACCCAGCCAGCCAGAGGATAGAGAACACAGTGGAGAACCCAGAAAGTAATAAAATAGAGAACACAGTTGAGAGCCCTGTGAGACAGAGGATAGCAGAGAATGCAGTGCTCAGGGCTACCTGGTTCAGCCAGAACCTGGAGCCTGGCCAGGAAGAGACAGAGGGCTGGGGAACCCCCCTGGTCGGGACATCCCCAACCCACCAGCTGTATGATGTCAGAGCTGCGGGGGATTACCTCAATTTAGTGGCAGAGGAGGAGGAGGATGAGGAGGAACTCTGTGTCGTCAGGGCAACCCTGGGGCGGGGATTCAGGGCCAGAGCTCAGAGCTTCTACAGCATCTGTTCCATCGACGCAGATGACCTCGACACTGACCAATCGCAGACAGCGGAACATACATCCTTTATCCAATCGCACATAGCAGAGCCTACAGCCTCTATCCAATCACACACAGTCGAACCTACAGCTATCCAATCACATTCAGTGGAACATACAGCCTCTATCCGATCACACACACAATAACCTACAGCCAATGACCAATCACACAGAGTGGAATCTGCAAAGCCTGACCTATCGCACATAATGGAACCCAAGGCTTCTGAACCCATGGCTTCTGACCAATCACAAACAGTTGAATTTACAGCCATCGACCAATCACAAACATTGGAACCAACAGGCTTTGACCAATCCTATGGTGAGCCCCCCGTGGCACCCGCTCTGCTGGACCTTCTCTGGAGAAGCAATGAGGACCATCAGGCATTACGACAGGACAGCCCCATCGCCCCCGGAGACGCCAGAACCCCGCCGCTAACTGGAGACATTACAGCTCCCGACATACTTGAGCTGACATCACGCCAGGAGGAGAGTGTGTGTGTTAAGAAGAGTGGTCCTATGTCCACAGTGAAGACTGTTGACAGCAGCCAGAATAGAGAGAACGCAAAGAAGGATTTGAACCTCCATGATACCCATAACTCTATCCCCAACCCCAGCCCTGGCTCTAGTCCTATCCCCAACCCCAGCCCTGGCTCTAGGCCTATCCCCAACCCCAGTCCTGGCTCTAGTCCTATCCCCAACGCCAGCCCTGGCTCTAGTCCTATCCCCAACGCCAGCCCTGGCTCTAGTCCTATCCCCAACGCCAGCCCTGGCTCTGGTCCTATCCCCAACCCCAGCCCTGGCTCTAGTCCTATCCCCAACCCCAACCCCAGCCCTGGCTCTAGTCCTATCCCCAACGCCAGCCCTGGCTCTAGTCCTATCCCCAACGCCAGCCCTGGCTCTGGTCCTATCCCCAACCCCAGCCCTGGCTCTAGTCCTATCCCCAACCCCAGCCCTGGCTCTAGTCCTATCGCCAACCCCAGCCCTGGCTCTGGTCCTATCCCCAACCCCAGCCCTGGCTCTAGTCCTATCCCCAACCCCAGCCCTGGCTCTAGTCCTATCCCCAACCCCAGCCCTGGCTCTAGTCCTATCGCCAACCCCAGCCCTGGCTCTGGTCCTATCCCCAACCCCAGCCCTGGCTCTAGTCCTATCCCCAACCCCAGCCCTGGCTCTAGTCCTATCCCCAACCCCAGCCCTGGCTCTAGTCCTATCCCCAACTCCAGCCCCCTGCTTGGGGCAGTGTATGGAGCCATATGTGGAGAGGAGATGGAGGGGCCGGAGGTATACCAGGCTGTCTCAGTAAGTGTGACCTGTGAGAGGCTGAGAGGAGAGACTGAGGAGGAGACCATACTCAGCAGGACAGTGGAGACCACAGTAACAGAGGTATCACCAGTCTCCACACTCTCCTCACTATCCACACTCTACCCAGTCTACGCAGTGTCTCTACCCATGGACTTTACTGTCCACTCATTCAAATCTGACCTTAGAGCAGTGGATATGGAACATGAAGCTGGAACAAAACCTGATCAGTATGATACTACTTCTGACAGCAACGCCAAGCCTGACCAAAACATAACCCATGGGCATGCTGGGAGACCTGATGGGGATTATGTCAAACCTACTGGAAATAACAGAAGCCCTGCTGATGACTCAGAGCTCACTGATTGGCGAGTCCAAGCTGAGGTTATAGGGGGAAGGTCTGCAGGAACAGAAAAGAAGCCGAAGACCAGTGTGGAACAGAAACACTGGCAGGAAATGGCTGCCATCACCTATCACCCCACCAGAGGGAGCGGGTATGTTCCTCAGGGTTGTGAGGACAGAGATGGTGGCCATCTTCCTCAGGGTTGTGAGGACAGAGATGGTGGCCATCTTCCTCAGGGTTGTGAGGACAGAGATGGTGGCCATCTTCCTCAGGGTTGTGAGGACAGAGATGGTGGCCATCCTCCTCAGGGTTGTGAGGACAGAGATGGTGGCCATCCTCCTCAGGGTTGTGAGGACAGAGATAGTGGCCATCCTCCTCAGGGTTGTGAGGACAGATATGGTGGCCATCTTCCTCAGGGTTGTGAGGACAGCGATGGTGGCCGTCTTTCTCAGGACTGTAGAGAGGACGGAGAAAGCAGCCATCTCTCTGAGGAAAGAGGAGGCTCTACTCCTGCCCCTCAGGACCTGCCTAGTGAGGACACTTACTTACAGCCCTGTAAAGGTTCTTCATCCTTCTTGTCCCCTTCCCCCTCTGTAGAGTCGGAGGGGGGTGATGGGAGGGTGAGTTCAGAGAGAGGAACTGAACCCACTGACTGCAGAATGCTGTCTAAGGAGAACAGTGAGGCTGGAACACACAGTGACAAAAGAGCAGAGACACACACTGACGACCGTGAAGAAACACGTACAGGGAGTGATGGTGCGAAACAAAATGACCGGCTTGTAGAGAGCGCAGAGACACACACTGGGAGTACAATATCCCTCCCACATATAGCCTCAGTAGTGGGTTTACTGTAGGGACACACATTGACAGTACTGTAGGGACACACATTGACAGTACTATAGGGAGACACATTGACAGTACTGTAGGGACACACATTGACAGTACTGTAGGGACACACATTGACAGTACTGTAGGGACACACATTGACAGGAGTGTAGGGACACACATTGACAGTACTGTAGGGACACACATTGACAGTACTGTAGGGAGACACATTGACAGTACTGTAGGGACACACATTGACAGTACTGTAGGGACACACATTGACAGGAGTGTAGGGACACACATTGACAGGAGTGTAGGGACACACATTGACAGTACTGTAGGAACACACATTGACAGTACTGTAGGGACACACATTGACAGTACTGTAGGGACACACATTGACAGGAGTGTAGGGACACTCCCTGAGAACACAGAGTGTAGTGACATTTACATTTACAGGAGTGTGTGTGAGGGTGTGTGTGGTGACAGGAATATGTGTGAGAGTGTGTGTGTCGCCTCTGTTAACCCCCCTGTGACATTGGGAGCCAGCCCGTTTGAGGAGCCCCTGACCTTCGGTTACCACAGCGATTACTGTTCTGCTGTGAACTACCCTGGAGACGATGCAACAACTGCAGATTCCTATTTTCTGGTGGTGGAGCATGATCAGATTGATGTTTACGCCTCCACCCCGTCTTACCAGATACAGTTCCTGGGTCAGAGGTCGCTGCCTGTCACCACAGAGACGGGCACTGTGGGGGTTAGAGGTCAGACCAAAGAGGGGGGCATGATGGACATGGTGTCAGAGCTGCTGGGGGAGGAAGTGGACCCCACCCTCTCTGGCCTCTACCCCTCTCCCTGGGCGCATTTAGGGCCAGGGCTGGAAGAGGGCTGTGGAGGATGGGCCCAGGGTATGGAGTGCTGTGAGGAGGAGCAGCCCCTAGCTCCATGGCCCTGCTGGGAGCCTCTGCCTACACCACCTACAGCACTCTGCTGCCCCAGGACTCTAGTCTCTGGGAATGGCACTCTCACTACCAGCCTGTGAGTACTTCAGCGGTGTGTGTGTGTCAACTGTATGGATGAGCAAACACACATCTCTATTCATGTGAGTTAAAAAGTTATGTTCTGATCATGATTGACCCAACTGAGACAAGGCAGGAGCAGAGGAGTACACACACTATATACAGTCGTATGAAAACGTTTGGGCACCCCTGACAATTTCCATGATTTCCATTTATAAATAATTGGGTGTTTGGATCAGCAATTTCATTTTGATCTATCAAATAACTGATGGACACAGCAAGTGAAATTAGGTTTATTGGATTAACAGAAAATGTGCAATATGCATCAAAACGAAATTAGACAGGTGCATAAATTTGGGCACCCCAACAGAAAAATCACATCAATATTTAGTAGAGCCTCCTTTTGCTAAAATAACAGCCTCTAGACGCTTCCTATAGCCTCTAATGAGTGTCTGGATTCTGGATGAAGGTATTTTGGACCATTGCTCCTTACAAAACATCTCCACTTCAGTTAGGTTTGATGGTTGCCGAGCATGGACAGCCCGCTTCAAATCATCCCACAGATTCTCAATGATATTCAGGTCTGGGGACTGGATGCACAGTGACACCATCTGCAGCAAGATGATGTTATAGGTCTTTGGAGGTGGTCTGTGGGCTGTTTTTGACCGTTCTCACCATCCTTCGCCTTTGCCTCTCCGATATTTTACTTGGCCTGCCACTTCTGACCTTAACAAGAACTGTGCCTGTGGTCTTCCATTTCCTCACTATGTTCCTCACAGTGGACACTGACAGCTTACATCTGTGCGATAGCTTTTTGTAGCCTTCCCCTAAACCATAATGTTGAACAATCTTTGTTTTCAGGTCATTTGAGAGTTGTTTTGAGCACCCCATGTTGCCACTCTTCAGAGGAGAGTCAAAGAGAACAACAACTTGCAATTGGCCACCTTAAATACCTTTTCTCATGTTGGATGCACTTGTCTATGAAGTTCCAGGCTTAATGAGCTCACCAAACCAATTGTGTGTTCCAAATAATCAGTGCTAAGTAGTTACAGGTATTCAAATCACATCTGATTTAATTTCATACAACTTAATATTGCTACACTAAAAATCTTTGTCTGGACAATACCCCAGTACTCAGCTTTTATAAAAAAATGAATGGCATGCCACTGTGATCATTTACTGTGACGACAGAGTAAATTATTATGCAGCTTTAGAGGGGTGCCCAAACTTTTTCATACGACTGTACGTTTTCTATTGTTTGAAGAAACACTGACCTTGGGTGTGTGTGTGCTCCCTTGCAGGAATCCACCCCGGTCTCTGAGCTGAACCCCAATGCTCAAGTATGGGCCAATCACACGCTTAGCCTGGACCCCTCAGGCCCTGTCTACACTGACGCCCTCCAATCATGGCTGGCGGTGCCCAGTCACCTTGACAACCAGGAAGGTAAGCATGTGGTAGTAGAGCGAGTATGAAACAACGACTAGCCCTTAGTCCAGAGGGGGGACAGCTACTGGCTTATTTGAGTGTTTGTCTAGTAAATGTCGCTACCTGATTGGTCCTCAGGGTATGAGCAGGGATATGACCTGGAGGAAGTGGGCGATGCTCAGCTGGAACCGAGCGGTGTAGAATTTCCAGTGGTCACCATGGGAAACCCGTCAGCCAGTGGCCTGGTCCAGGACAGCTGTGTCTCAGGTACCAACGTTACTGGCTGATGGAGCTAAGAGCAAACAAGACTGTTTATCAGATTATGTCTGATACAAACATTAAATGTTATTAATGTTGTTGCTTTCAGAGGAGCTCATGGCAGAGCTGAAGACCTCACTGGAGTCCTGTATGTCACGGTACGTCTGTGTGATTGATCAGTGGGCAGCGAGGGTCGTTTCTGATTGGGCAGTAAGGTTTGTTTTCTGATTGGCTGATGTCCCCTCAGGGAGAATCTGGCCAACGACCTCTACCTCGTCTCCCAGATGGACAGCGACCAGTACGTTCCCATAGCAACGCTCGCCAACCTCGACCACATCAAGAAGCTCTGCACGGACTTGGAGCTCATCTCTGACATCCTCAAGTGTGAGTTAACTTAAGTTTTTGTGTGTGTATGTTGGTTAGTTGTTCTATTGTATTACATGATTGGGTAAGATATTTCCTTGGCGGGAGGGCGCTGACTGTGTCCTCTCTCCTGATTGGCTCGTAGCCTTGCCACTGGTGGAGGTGGCAGAATGTGGGCAGAAGGTACGGCCAAATCAGGGTCGCTGTATCGTCATCCTCCGAGAGGTCCCAGAGACCACACCCCCAGAGGTAATAATTAGTTGTTTTTTTCTGAGCTCAAAGCTCAGTTTCTCTAGAGATAAATCAGTAGTGTATTCAGTTCGCTTAAACGTTTGCTATGTTGCGGAACGGTTTGTACTGAGCGACACCGTTCCCCAAAACGTTCTTGTACGTTCTTGAACAGACTTTGAGGTATGTTTGCTCCGTTCGGTGGGTGTGCCGGGCTGTGGCTTGAAACAATGACTGACGTATTTAAAGGGCAGAGGTGCATTTTGAAGCTACAACCCAACCCCTCCCTGTTTTTTCAACTGGTCGTTCAGTACAGTTTCCGTTCTAGGAAGTTTTTATGTACTGAATGCAGCCCTGATCAAGCCCGAACTGTGATATGTAGTAGAGGGATGTAGTTTCCAAAAGGCCAATATTCTACATAGTTTAGTGCAGAAAACGTGGTAATTAACTGCAATGACCATAATCCATTGCGCGCCTACTTGTCCAGTCTGTGTGGGCACGGAGACGGAGAGAAGAGAGAAGAACACGGATCGAGAGGGATAGAGTTGCTTCGCGATGTATCTCTACCTGAAAATGCATGATCTAAGTGATTGATATTTGTTATTCAGCAGTCATAAAAGTATGCCATATTTACTTTGAAGAATTACTAAAATAATGATTTTGTCAGACAGCATAGGCAGCAGATCTATAGAGATGAGATGATGACTTGGAATGATATAATAAAGTTAGCAAATAAAACAATATACAAGTGAAATATTTTATTAAAGTAATGTGAATAAATGATGGTTAATTAGTTATAAGCAGTAACTGTCAGTAACTAACATCATGGGACTTTTATTGTTTTATTCTGTGTTACAGCATTCAACCCACAGTGCATTTAATCAAAAATTTCAAAAATTGAAAAACGTGATTATTTTTTATATGATCGAACAGAAAACAAACCGACCTCGAAAAACACTTATGGCTCAGCACTAACTGTAAGAAACCTGTGTGTGTGTGTCAGTTCTGACATGGTGTGTGTTTATCTTGTTGAACCACCAGGAGGTGAAGGCTCTGTTTGCATGTGAGAGCCTCCCCAGGATCCAGAGATGTGAGTTTGCCCAGAACGACAACTGGTTCATCACCTTCCACACTGAGGCTGACGCTCAACAGGTACAGCTGGGAGACTGGGGTTAGGGGGTTAACGACAGGTAGGAGAGACAGAGACTGGGGTTAGAGGGGTTAACGACAGGAGAGACAGAGACTGGGGTTATGGGGGTTAACGACAGGTAGGAGAGACAGAGACTGGGGTTAGAGGGGTTAACGACAGGTAGGAGAAACAGAGACTGGGGTTAGAGGGGTTAACGACAGGTAGGAGAAACAGAGACTGGGGTTATGGGGGTTAACGACAGGTAGGAGAGACAGACTGGGGTTAGAGGGGTTAACGACAGGAGAGACAGAGACTGGGGTTAGAGGGGTTAACGACAGGTAGGAGAGACAGAGACTGGGGTTAGGGGGGTTAACGACAGGTAGGAGAGACAGAGACTGGGGTTAGAGGGGTTAACGACAGGTAGGAGAGACAGAGACTGGGGTTAGAGGGGTTAACGACAGGAGAGACAGAGACTGGGGTTATGGGGGTTAACGACAGGAGAGACAGAGACTGGGGTTATGGGGGTTAACGACAGGTAGGAGAGACAGAGACTGGGGTTAGAGGGGTTAACGACAGGTAGGAGAGACAGAGACTGGGGTTAGAGGGGTTAACGACAGGTAGGAGAGACAGAGACTGGGGTTAGGGGGGTTAACGACAGGTAGGAGAGACAGAGACTGGGGTTAGGGGGGTTAACGACAGGAGAGACAGAGACTGGGGTTATGGGGGTTAACGACAGGTAGGAGAGACAGAGACTGGGGTTAGGGGGGTTAACGACAGGAGAGACAGAGACTGGGGTTATGGGGGTTAACGACAGGTAGGAGAGACAGAGACTGGGGTTAGAGGGGTTAACGACAGGTAGGAGAGACTGGGGTTAGGGGGGTTAACGACAGGTAGGAGAGACAGACTGGGGTTAGGGGGGTTAACGACAGGTAGGAGAGACTGGGGTTAGGGGGGTTAACGACAGGTAGGAGAGACAGAGACTGGGGTTAGAGGGGTTAACGACAGGTAGGAGAGACAGAGACTGGGGTTAGGGGGGTTAACGACAGGTAGGAGAGACAGACTGGGGTTAGGGGGGTTAACGACAGGTAGGAGAGACAGACTGGGGTTAGAGGGGTTAACGACAGGAGAGACAGAGACTGGGGTTATGGGGGTTAACGACAGGTAGGAGAAACAGAGACTGGGGTTAGGGGGCTTAACGACAGGTAGGAGAGACAGACTGGGGTTAGAGGGGTTAACAACAGGAGAGACAGAGACTGGGGTTAGAGGGGTTAACGACAGGTAGGAGAGACAGAGACTGGGATTAGGGGGGTTAACGACAGGAGAGACAGAGACTGGGGTTATGGGGGTTAACGACAGGTAGGAGAAACAGAGACTGGGGTTAGGGGGGTTAACAACAGGTAGGAGAGACAGAGACTGGGGTTAGGGGGGTTAACGACAGGAGAGACAGAGACTGGGGTTAGGGGGGTTAACGACAGGTAGGAGAGACAGAGACTGGGGTTAGGGGGGTTAACGACAAATAGGAGAAACAGAGACTGGGGTTAGGGGGGTTAACGACAGGAGAGACAGAGACTGGGGTTAGGGGGGTTAACGACAGGTAGGAGAGACTGGGGTTAGAGGGGTTAACAACAGGAGAGACAGAGACTGGGGTTAGGGGGGTTAACGACAGGTAGGAGAGACAGAGACTGGGGTTATGGGGGTTAACGACAGGTAGGAGAAACAGAGACTGGGGTTAGGGGTGTTAACGACAGGTAGGAGAAACAGAGACTGGGGTTAGGGGGGTTAATGACAGGAGAGACAGAGACTGGGGTTAGGGGGGTTAACGACAGGTAGGAGAGACAGAGACTGGGGTTAGGGGGGTTAACGACAGGTAGGAGAGACAGAGACTGGGGTTATGGGGGTTAACGACAGGTAGGAGAAACAGAGACTGGGGTTAGGGGTGTTAACGACAGGTAGGAGAAACAGAGACTGGGGTTAGGGGGGTTAACGACAGGAGAGACAGAGACTGGGGTTAGGGGGGTTAACGACAGGTAGGAGAGACAGAGACTGGGGTTAGGGGGGTTAACGACAGGTAGGAGAGACAGAGACTGGGGTTAGGGGGGTTAACGACAGGTAGGAGAGACAGAGACTGGGGTTATGGGGGTTAACGACAGGTAGGAGAGACAGAGACTGGGGTTAGAGGGGTTAACGACAGGTAGGAGAGACAGAGACTGGGGTTAGGGGGGTTAACGACAGGAGAGACAGAGACTGGGGTTAGGGGGGTTAACGACAGGTAGGAGAGACAGAGACTGGGGTTAGGGGGGTTAACGACAGGAGAGACAGAGACTGGGGTTAGAGGGGTTAACGACAGGTAGGAGAAACAGAGACTGGGGTTATGGGGGTTAACGACATGTAGGAGAAACAGAGACTGGGGTTAGGGGGGTTAACGACATGTAGGAGAAACAGAGACTGGGGTTAGGGGGGTTAACGACAGGAGAGACAGAGACTGGGGTTAGGGGGGTTAACGACAGGTAGGAGAGACAGAGACTGGGGTTAGGGGGGTTAACGACAGGTAGGAGAGACAGAGACTGGGGTTAGGGGGGTTAACGACAGGTAGGAGAGACAGAGACTGGGGTTATGGGGGTTAACGACAGGTAGGAGAGACAGAGACTGGGGTTAGAGGGGTTAACGACAGGTAGGAGAGACAGAGACTGGGGTTATGGGGGTTAACGACAGGTAGGAGAAACAGAGACTGGGGTTAGGGGGGTTAACGACAGGTAGGAGAAACAGAGACTGGGTTAGGGGGGTTAACGACAGGAGAGACAGAGACTGGGGTTAGGGGGGTTAACGACAGGTAGGAGAGACAGAGACTGGGGTTATGGGGGTTAACGACATGTAGGAGAAACAGAGACTGGGGTTAGGGGGGTTAACGACATGTAGGAGAAACAGAGACTGGGGTTAGAGGGGTTAACGACAGGTAGGAGAGACAGAGACTGGGGTTAGGGGGTTTAACGACAGGTAGGAGAAACAGAGACTGGGGTTAGAGGGGTTAACGACAGGTAGGAGAGACAGAGACTGGGGTTAGAGGGGTTAACGACAGGTAGGAGAGACAGAGACTGGGGTTAGAGGGGTTAACGACAGGTAGGAGAGACAGAGACTGGGGTTAGGGGGGTTAACGACACGTAGGAGAGACAGAGACTGGGGTTAGAGGGGTTAACGACAGGAGAGACAGAGACTGGGGTTATGGGGGTTAACGACAGGTAGGAGAGACAGAGACTGGGGTTAGAGGGGTTAACGACAGGTAGGAGAGACAGAGACTGGGGTTAGAGGGGTTAACGACAGGAGAGACAGAGACTGGGGTTAGAGGGGTTAACGACAGGTAGGAGAGACAGAGACTGGGGTTAGGGGGGTTAACGACAGGTAGGAGAGACAGAGACTGGGGTTAGAGGGGTTAACGACAGGTAGGAGAGACAGAGACTGGGGTTAGAGGGGTTAACGACAGGTAGGAGAAACAGAGACTGTGGTTAGGGGGGTTAACGACAGGTAGAAGAGACAGAGACTGGGGTTAGGGTGGTTAACGACAGGTAGGAGAGACAGAGACTGGGGTTAGGGGGGTTAACGACAGGTAGGAGAGACAGAGACTGGGGTTTGGGGGGTTAACGACAGGAGAGACAGAGACTGGGGTTAGGGGGGTTAACGACAGGTAGGAGAGACAGAGACTGGGGTTAGGGGGGTTAACGACAGGTAGGAGAGACAGAGACTGGGGTTAGGGGGGTTAACGACAGGTAGGAGAGACAGAGACTGGGGTTAGGGGGGTTAACGACAGGTAGGAGAGACAGAGACTGGGGTTAGGAGGGTTAACGACAGGAGAGACAGAGACTGGGGTTAGGGGGGTTAACGACAGGTAGGAGAGACTGGGGTTAGGGGGGTTAACGACAGGTAGGAGAGACAGACTGGGGTTATGGGGGTTAACGACAGGTAGGAGAGACAGAGACTGGGGTTAGGGGGGTTAACGACAGGTAGGAGAGACAGACTGGGGTTAGGGGGGTTAACGACAGGTAGGAGAAACAGAGACTGGTGTTAGGGGGGTTAACGACAGGTAGGAGAGACAGACTGGGGTTAGGGGGGTTAACGACAGGAGAGACAGAGACTGGGGTTAGGGGGGTTAACGACAGGTAGGAGAGACTGGGGTTATGGGGGTTAACGACAGGTAGGAGAGACAGACTGGGGTTATGGGGGTTAACGACAGGTAGGAGAGACAGACTGGGGTTAGGGGGGTTAACGACAGGTAGGAGAGACAGACTGGGGTTAGGGGGGTTAACGACAGGTAGGAGAGACAGAGACTGGGGTTAGGGGGGTTAACGACAGGTAGGAGAGACAGAGACTGGGGTTAGGAGGGTTAACGACAGGAGAGACAGAGACTGAGGTTAGGGGGGTTAACGACAGGTAGGAGAGACAGAGACTGGGGTTATGGGGGTTAACGACAGGTAGGAGAGACAGAGACTGGGGTTAGGGGGGTTAACGACAGGAGAGACAGAGACTGGGGTTAGGGGGGTTAACGACAGGTAGGAGAGACTGGGGTTATGGGGGTTAACGACAGGTAGGAGAGACTGGGGTTAGGGGGGTTAACGACAGGTAGGAGAGACAGACTGGGGTTATGGGGGTTAACGACAGGTAGGAGAGACAGAGACTGGGGTTATGGGGGTTAACGACAGGTAGGAGAGACAGAGACTGGGGTTAGGGGGGTTAACGACAGGTAGGAGAGACAGACTGGGGTTAGGGGGGTTAACGACAGGAGAGACAGAGACTGGGGTTAGGGGGGTTAACGACAGGTAGGAGAGACTGGGGTTAGGGGGGTTAACGACAGGAGAGACAGAGACTGGGGTTAGGGGGGTTAACGACAGGTAGGAGAGACAGAGACTGGGGTTAACGACAGGTAGGAGAGGGATTGATCTTCTAGACATTTATGCACATTTCATTCAGCTGTAGATTTCATTCACTTATGATTGTGTGGTGTGTGTGTGGTGTGTGTGGTGTGTGTGGTGTGTGTGGTGTGTGTGTGGTGTGGTGTGTGTGGTGTGTGGTGTGTGTGGTGTGTGTGGTGTGTGTGGTTTGTGTGGTGTGTGGTGTGTGTGGTGTGTGTGGTGTGTGTGCTGTGTGTGGTGTGTGGTGTGTGGTGTGTGTGGTGTGTGTGATGTGTGTGGTGTGTGTGGTGTGTGTGGTGTGTGGTGTGTGGTGTGTTCCAGGCATTCCAGTACCTAAGAGAGGAGGTAAGGACGTTCCAGGGGAAACCCATCAAGGTGAGTGTAGGGTCCTTTACTAAACAGTACTTTTCCATGCAAGTGGCAATCACATGATAAAAGATTGATTGATTGGTTGGCTGATTAATTAATTAATTAGGCGCGAATCAAGGCCAAGGTGATGGCAGTCACATCTTACGCTCCAAAGAATGGCTACAAGCCCTGCCCAATGGATCCCTGCACCAATCAGCAGCCTTACAGCCCATACTACGCACCGGCCACTTTCCATCAGCCCCTCCCACAGCTCTACACAATGACCAATCAGAGCTTGGCTGCCATGGCCGGATACACAGACCCTGCCATGGTGAGGTGTACATGCACACATACACACACACACACATACACACGCAGGCACAAAATCTCTCATGCAGGCGCAAGCGTTCTCTCACACTGGTGTCATTGTTGTTCTATCCAGCAGATGGCGTCATTCTCTGGCTTCATGGACGGCTTCCCAGGAGGCCCCAGCTTCAAACTATCCCCCTCACACAGACACAGGTACTACACTCCTGACTCGCATTCTCATTCTGGAGAGACATCTCTCTCTTTCTCCCAAGCTATCATTCTCTTGCTCTCTCTCTTTTTCTCTCTCTCTCTCTCTTTTTCTCTCTCTCTTTTTCTCTCTGTCTCTCTCTTTTTGTCTCTTTCCCTTTCTGTGTTTTGCTTGACGATGGAACCATGGTTTTAGTTATGTTGTTTTTCCCTCTCTCCTCCAGTAGGGGGCAGCAGGACCAGAGGCGGCGGTCTGGCGACAGTGGGCCGGGCCTTCTGGATGATCCCCCCTTCTTCCCGGAGTGTGGACTAATAAGATGCGTCCCTGGCCCCCCCAGGCAGGGCCGGCCACGGTTACCAGGCAACAGGTGTAGGGAGGGAGAGGGGGGTCGACGTGGAGGGAGAGGGGGGTCAGGTTCCTCCCCCAGCACTGACAGAGGAAGGTAATGACCTCTGACCTCTAACCTCCAGCTCTTAGAGACAGGTCTCTTCCTGATCACTCATTTTCATTAGAGACTAAACGGGAGAGAAAATACTTTGAGGTACCACCTGAAGTGAAGTAGATGATGTTTCTCTTTCTCTCTTTCTCTCTGAAGGAGAGGTCCCATTGGTCAGAGGAAGAGAAGAGATGACAAGTACACTGTAAGTACTTAAAGATGTTTTGTATAATTTCAGCCAGTCGTTTTGATAGTAGTGCTCACAAACCAAAACGGGACCCCGAAAATGTTGCACAAGTTGTGTTTTAAGCAATGATATGTTACAAATTCATATTTGTACAATATGTAAAAAAAATTGTAAGTGCTTAAAATCCCATTAAATCTCTCTAACATGGGGATGGTTTTGAATAGTTCAAGGAAAAGCTCTTACTCGAGTGTGTTGTTTCTGTGGATATGTACTGTATGTCTGTGTTTAACAAAATGTGCATATAAACTTGTTTATAAATGTGTGTGTGCACGTGTTTAGAGAGGGCCCCCCCAGTCGCCCTCCCACTCCTTGTCTCCCAGGCTGGAGCTTGACCCCAATAGCTTCCCCCCGCTTCTCCTGGCTACAGCTTCTACAGCAACAGTTACCACAGCAACCAACATCCACAAGGCAACCAACAACCACAAGGTAACCAAGAGGCACACAAACACTGACACACACCCTCTACTTTCTTGTAAGGTTGTTTTTCTTGTTCCAGAGTCCAGTTAGAGACAGCAGTACCAGCCAACCAACCACTGTGACATCACAAGACCTCCAGCCTATCACAGCATTGCCTCAGAAAACCCTCCCCCTAGAGTGAGTATATTCTCCTTCCTTTTGAATCATCATCACTGTGTTGGGTCCCTTTCACAATGTGTTTTGTATGATTACTTTGAGGAAGAAAGTTACAAAAAGACTTGTCAGTGTTATGGTATGTTATGGTTGTGTTGTGTTGTGTTGTGTTATATGGTGGTTGTTGCTGTCCCACAGGAAGCTGAAGGAAACCGTAGCGTCTCCCAAGAGGACCACAGCAGCTCGTCCGACCGCGAAAGAACCGCTTCAGACCACGAAGGAGAACGGACCAGCAGCGGTGAGACAACTCACAGACTACAGAGACAAACTGGTTAATAGTTGTTGTTTTTTATTGGTGAAGTTAAATGTACCACAGCATGGCTACATCTCAATAGTCTAAAATGGTTTCCTCACCTCATCAGTGCAGAGGAAGGAGAAGAGACTATTGAGATGCAGTCATCTGTCTACCAGAGAAGTAGTGTATGTTGGGTACTGACCTGTCCTGTGTTGTGATTGGTTAGGAGTCCAAGAAGCCAAGCTATGCTGAGATCTGCCAGCGGATACGAGCCAATCAGATGCTCGCCGCAAAGGCTACTGACCACACTCCCTTGGGGGCGGGGATTGTCCCAGCCTATCCTTCGCAGGCGCCTGACCCGGCCCAGTTATCACGGTGACCAGTGAGATAGTTACTTTCGGTTGGGGAGGGGAGGAGAGAAGTGGGAAGAAGTTCTTCAAGCCAAAGAAGAAGAAAAAAACATTGTAGCACTGTTGTTTCTCTCTGCTCTGTCTGTTTGTCCGTCTGATTTGACAGACCTTTCTGACTTTCTGAAATCTTTATATTTTGATATTGATTAATTTATTTTGATTAATATTGATCAGTATTTAGAGAATTGGACATCAGATTGCTGTATTAACTCCTTAGTCTAAATAACTTAATTGGAACAGTTACAGTAACTATGAACAGCCAGACACTGTTGATTCGAATTCCATTTGTGTTGATGGGGGGGGGGGGGGGGGGGTCTCTTACAGAAATACTTTAGAAGAGGAACAACTTGGGTTGATATTTATAAGTTTACATACAGATACAACACAGTTAGAGTTACATGAATTAACAATTTGAATTTGATTTGGAATCAGGGGTGGTGGGAGGAAAATAGTTTTCAGTTCGGATTTCCTGTGTTTGAGATAGATTAAGTATGTAAATGTGGGTATTAGATACAGAATTGAGGCATTATTTAAAAAGGTGAATGTTTAATTTTTTTCTGTACATATGTAAATAATTTCACTGTCATTAAACAAGTGCCTTAATAATAAACAGTAAAAAGGTATATTTTCGCATAGTAATTTATTCCCTATTACTTACAATTCTAAAGTTTGGTTGAAGAAGTCAATATGGCTGGCTGAATCAGTCTAGCAAACTAAATTCGTACAGGAACCTTTCCTTCAGTAGCGGCCGGCGGTCTGATTGTTCAAGTGGTGAGTGTCTGCACCTGAGAGAGTCGCTTTCCATTGTCATGTGGTGCTGAGTTCCGATTCTGTCGCTGTCGGCTTCTGTGGTGCTGAATCTCTGATCGCCGCTATTACAGCTTGTTAGTTTAGCCTACTTCAGCACCATTGGACCTTTAAATCATGTGACAAAGTCACCAAATGCTGTGTTATTATAAAATGCAGTGATACTATGGAGCTAGCTACTCTGCGTATGGGCTAATTCTCAGTATAACGTTGGTTGTGGCAAAATCAGATGAGTAAGTAGCGTACCTTGCCTGAGACTTGAAGGCTTGAGCTGAGCTCCCAGAGCTAAGCCGAGTGGTGGGCAGAAAGCCCGGCTAGTGTGCTCCTTGGCAGGTCCATGGGCTTCATGAAGACCAGAGATCCACCATACATTGTTGTTGCCATAATTCAATGATATAGGCCTATACATCAATGTGTGTGTCAAGAGGGTGTGGTGGAGTGGTTGGCACATAATACCCCTGCCTCCCACGCGGCGCCCCCCTCGGTCCCTCCTGGTAGCACTCCTCTCCTCCATACATCACGTGACAGTAGCTCCAAACAGCGCGAGTCTCATCATCAGCACCGCATCCCCGGGCAAGCAGCCTCGAGACCCACCGATCGACCCTCAGTGGTCCCTCATCACAGAGACGATAATAACGGAGAGGAGGTAGACTAACGAGGCCATGCCGGGGCCCCGGTAAACCGACAAAACATATTTTTCTCTTTGTTCGCCTCGACGCACCACTCGCTGCCTCCGAGGAGGATCCGCGGAATAGCTCTCTCTGCTGGAGTAGAGGAGGAGACTGCAACAGAGGGAGAACGGATAGATTTTTCTACCGTATAACCTAATGGCAGAGCGTGAGGCGTCGCCGTTACCACTGGAGGTTCGCGCCCGGCTGGCGGAGCTGGAGCTCGAGCTGTCAGAGGGTAAGAACAAACCCCGCGCGCACCGTTTTTCCGTTAACGTAGAGGAATCTCTACAGTAATGGCCCGTTCCCCCAGACCCCACTTTCTCTCCCCTGCTCCGCCCCTCCAGATGTTTGTCAGAGCTGCCCTCCCAGCCTGCTTTAGCCGGGACAGGGTGAGGGGAGAGCAACAGCCCACTGCGGAATTGACCCGCCTGCCTTTGTCTCTCTGGTGGTGACACCGACACAAACCCGGTATTTGACCTTGAGACCATTGGGGTGTTAAGACTTGAAATACGTTTGTTGTCCGTGCGTCCACGGGCCTGTGTGCGTGCGTGTATGTGTTTAGGCCTATAAGTGTGTGTCATGCTCAAACGAATGAATTTAATAATATCAATGCAACACTGCGTGACAGGATACGGTTCTGTGGTGTGTGTTCGTGATCAGGCTCGGGCTCGGTGTTTTGGCCTGCACACTCAGCAGCTGCTGCTGCTGATGATGATAATGATGATGATTTGGGTGTTTTTTTTCTGGCGACGATTGAATCTAAAATAAAATAGCCTACACCGAATCTGTTAAATCACAACCAAGCGGATTCACCAATGGAATTCGGAGATTATTTTGCAGCGAGTAATTGTCAGATATATTGCGCATTTGTCTCTGCGTTATATAATGTTGACATATTTTATTCATATACGTTGTCTGCTCTCTATATATTGCTGTCAACGCTCCTGGTGTATGTTGTGTGTGTGGTTTACATCATGGGCTAGCGTGTTAGGGACACACTGTTGAACGCCTATAGCCTAATGGTGATGTGTGGACGTTTTTCATTGCAGCCAGTAGCGTATTTTTAATGCTATTATTGTTGGATCCCAAAACCAGCTGTCCCTCCATAGGCTGTTCATCAGAGCAGAACCAGGACATGACAGGTACTGATGGCGATACAGGTGCTCTACTGGAGATAGACAGGTGCTGGATGTGGACATGGATTGATGACTACTGACAGGGAGGTGTTAGGATACATCATGGTCTTTATCAGGTGTCGCTCTGTCAAAACATTGTTGATGTAGGCCCATCACTAAAAGCTGTATTAAAAGATCACTTGTGGAAGCAGTCAAAGTGAGCAGACAGTACCATTTTCTGCAGTGGTTCTGTTTTTGTCCAGCTTCTTTGGCTACACACTATTCTCCCACCTTCCTCTCTTCCTTTCTCTGGCCCATCGAGTGACCAGGGACAGGGACAGGGTATGTGTGTGTGTGTGTGTGTGTGTGTGAGCCCCCTGGCCCAGCTCTGGACACGCATGTGGAGACAGAGAGGACTCTGGGACACAGGTTTCAGCCTGACAGCCCAAGGTCCCCTAGCATGACGTGTTTGTGTGTGTGTGTGTATGTGGCTGGAAGTGGATTTGGTTACTATGGCCATCTTGTGGGTGGAATGGATATGTTTATGATCACATGAAAGGAGGTTGTGTGGATACAGAGATAAAATGAGAAATAAGAGAGAGTGAAAGAGGGAGAGAGGGGGTATACAGAGTGATAGAGAGGGAGAGGGAGAGAGGGGGTATAGAGAGTGATAGAGAGGGAGAGGGAGAGAGGGGGTATAGAGAGTGATAGAGAGGGAGAGGGAGAGAGGGGGTATACAGAGTGATAGAGAGATGCCATGCCAATCTGTGTGATTTCATTAGTTCATTGGCTGTAACCAATCACAGCTGGGCGTTGATGTGATTCTGGCGATCAGTGTGAGACACACACAGCCGACACACACACACACACACACACACAAATACACACTATTTCCAATTTTCTATGATTGCTAACAATTTTCAGCCACTTGAAGGAAAATGGAAGTTTCAATAAAATGTTCTTCTGCTTCCAGGAAAATGAAACTTTGCTTTAACTGGTTGTGACATGGATGGACTATATATTCCCTCTCAGCTGTATTGTATGAAAGTGTGAGAGTGAGAGAATATAATTTGAAGAAAGAGAGAATAGGAGATCGAGAGGAGCCATAGAGCTGTTATGAACTCTGATATTTCAGTGGGGTATTCACACACACACACACACACACACACACACACACAGGCAGGTATCATTAGATTAGCCCAGTTTTTACATCTGACGCTTGAAATCCAAGATGGCCACCAGGCCTTCTCCAGGAGAATGGTTGCTAGGCAACTCCCTCCCTGCTCTGCTGCGCTGAGAGAGGAAGATGGCGTCTCCCTGTGGACTGAGTGTGTGTGTGTGTGTGTGTGTGTGTGTGTGTGTGTGTGTGTGTGTGTGTGTGTGTGTACGTGTGCACGCGTGTGTATGTGTGTGCTTGTGAGTGTGTGTGTGCCTGTGTGTGTGTGTGTTTGTGTGCAGAAACAGGAATGCCGCCATGCTGTTGCTGATCTGCAGAAAGGCCTCAGATATAAAACACACACATGCTGAATAACATAGCGAGGAACAGATGAGCAGATTGGACCCAGATGTTCTGGCTACCCTCAGATTGTGAAACACATTCTCTCTCTCGCTCTCTATCTCTCTGTCTCTCTCTCTCTGTCTCTATATCTCTGTCTCTCTGTCTCTCTCTCTCTCTCTCTCTCTCTCTCTCTCTCGCTCTGTCTATCTCTCTGTCTCTGTCTGTCTCTCTATCTCTCTGTCTCTCTCTCTCTGTCTCTATATCTCTGTCTCTCTGTCTCTCTCTGTCTCTCTCT
Source organism: Coregonus lavaretus (assembly GCF_964263955.1). Lineage (NCBI taxonomy): Eukaryota > Metazoa > Chordata > Actinopteri > Salmoniformes > Salmonidae > Coregonus > Coregonus lavaretus. The sequence continues at coordinate 34,583 of NW_028166870.1, forward strand.
CCCTCTCTCCCTCACCCACACACACACACATACTTACATACAAACACTCGCTCTCTCACACACACTCACTGTGTGTGAATTTTTTCTATCTCTCTCGCTCGCTCTCTCTCTCTCTCTCTCTCTCACACACACACACACACACACACTTTCAGACAACTCTCTCTCTCTCTTAAAACACACACACACACTGTAAAAGGGTTAACTGATACTCTTACACTCAAAACAACCTCTCTCTCACCCCCCCCCCCCCTCTCTCCCTCTCTCTATCCCCCCCTCTCTCTGCTAGGTGACATCACACAGAAGGGTTATGAGAAGAAGCGGTCTAAGCTGATCAGGGCGTACGTTCCTCATCCTGGAGGTACATTAATACACAGTCCGTCCTCTAGTAGAACACCTCTATGCAGCACACCTCTGTAGC
>NW_028166870.1:40000-60000 GCF_964263955.1 Coregonus lavaretus
GCTACAAGCTTGACACACCTGTATTTGGGGAGTTTCTCCCATTCTTCTCTGCAGATCCTCTCAAGTTCTGTCAGGTTGGATGGGGAGCGTCGCTGCACAGCTATTTTCAGGTCTCTCTAGAGATGTTCGATTGAGTTCAAGTCCGGGCTCTGGCTGGGCCCCTCCAGGACATTCAGAGACTTGTCCCGAAGCCACTCCTACATTGTCTTGTCGCCCCAGTCTGAGGTCCTGAGCGCTCTGGAGCAGGTTTTCATCAAGGATCTCTCTGTACTTTGCTCCGTTCATCTTTCCTCGATCCTGACTAGTCTCCCAGTCCCTGCCGCTGAAAAACATCCCCACTGCATGATGCTGCAACCACCATGCTTCACCGTAGGGATGGTGCCAGGTTTCCTCCAGACGTGACGCTTGGCATTCAGGCCAAGAATCTTGTTTCTCATGGTCTGAGAGTCTTTAGGTGCCTTTTGGCAAACTCCAAGCGGGCTGTCATGTGTGTTTTACTGAGGAGTGGCTTCCGTCTGTCCACTCTACCATAAAGGCCTGACTGGTGGAGTGCTGCAGAGATGGTTGTCCTTCTGAAAGATTCTCCCATCTCCACAGAGGAACTCTGGAGCTCTGTCAGAGTGACCATCGGGTTCTTGGTCACCTCCCTGACCAAGGCCCTTCTCCCCCGATTGTTCAGTTTGGCTGGGTGGCCAGCTCCAGGAAGAGTGTTGGTGGTTCCAAACTTCTTCCATTTAAGAATGATGGAGGCCACTGTGTTCTTGGGGACCTTCAATGCTGCAGGCATTTTTTGGTACCCTTCCCCAGATCTGTGCCTCAACACAATCCTGCCTTTGAGCTCTACGGATAATTCCTTCGACCTCATGGCTTGGTTTTTGCTCTGACATCCACTGTCAACTGTGGGACCTTATATACACAGGTGTGTGCCAATCAATTGAATTTACCACAGGTGTACTCCAATCAAGTTGTAAAAACGTCTCAAGGATGATCAATGGAAACAAGATGCACCTGTGCTCAATTTCGAGTCTCATAGCAAAGGGTCTGAATACTTATGTAAATAAGTTATTTCTGTTTTTTATATGTAATAAATTAGCAACATTTTTGAAAAGCCTTTTTTCGCTATTTATCGTTATGGGAATTGTGTGTCTCTGTGTCTGTCTCTCTCTCTCTCTCTCTCTCTCTAACTCCCTCTCTCTCTCTCTCTAACTCCCTCTCTAACTCCCTCTCTAACTCCCTCTCTCTCTCTCTCTCTCTCTCTCTCTCTCTCTCTCTCTCTCTCTCTCTCTCTCTCTCTCTCTCGCTCTCTCTTGCTCTCTCGCTCTCTCTCTCTCTCTCTCTCTCTCTCTCTCTCTCTCTCTCTCTCTCTCTCTCTCTCTCTCTCTCTCTCTCTCTCTCTCTCTCTCTCTCTCTCTCTCTCTCTCTCTCTCTCTCTCTCTCTCTCTCTCTCCCAGTACAAGACGTGTAAGGATGGGAGTGTTCTGGGAGTGACGGTGATGAGGATCGCTCTGCTAACTCACTGCCAAGCCCTCACACAGTCCTGTGGCTACACAGAAGGTAAGACACACACTCTACACACACACACACACACACTCTCTCACACACACACACAGTTACACACTGCCAGGTAATCTCTCTCTCTCTCTCTCTCTCTCTCTCTCTCTCTCTCTCTCTCTCTCTCTCTCTCTCTCTCTCTCTCTCTCTCTCTCTTTGGCTTCAGTGATCTCATGACATCTATCTCTCTTTGTCTCCTTCCCGCTCTTGCTCCACACTCCCTTCTACCCCCTCTCCCCTCTGTCTCTCTGCAGCGGAGACCATAGTGAATGTTCTAGACTTTAAGAAGGATGTGGGACTGTGGCACGGCATCCTCACGGTAAGACCTGCTACTAGAGGTCAGGTGTCAGGGAAAGTATGATAAGGTGTTAAGGGTTAGAGGTTAAAGGTTATGTGTGTCTCCTATCTCCAGAGCGTGATGAATATGATGCATGTGATCAGTGTTCCCTACTCTCTGATGAAGGTCAACCCGTTGTCCTGGATACAAAAGGTCTACCACTTTAAAGGTCAGACACACCCACCTGTCAATCAACTGCTCAATATTAAATGAATATGTCAATCTACAAGACATTCTTGTGAAGTCATATGTCAATCATTCAGGCAGTATATGATCTCAACTTTGTGTTAACACTGATGTCAACACTGTGTGTGTGTCTCTCCAGCCAAGGTAGCGTGTGTAAAGTCCAGGGACATGCACTGGGCTCTGGTGGCCCACAGAGAGCAGAAGGACATCAGCCTGAGTTCCCTCCGGATGCTGCTGGTCGCCGACGGATCTAACCCCTGTAACTCTACTTCCTATCTATCAAGCTATGTTTCTCCTAGTCCTCTATGGTTCTCTTAGTCCTCTCTGTTTCTCCGAGCCCTCTCTATGTTTCTCCTAGTCCTCTCTATGTTTCTCCTAGACCTCTCTATGTTTCTCCTAGCCCTCTCTATGTTTCTCCTAGTCCTCTCTATGTTTCTCCTAGTCCTCTCTATGTTTCTCCTAGCCCTCTCTATGTCTCTCCTAGTCCTCTCTATGTTTCTCCTAGTCCTCTCTATGTTTCTCCTAGACCTCTCTATGTTTCTCCTAGTCCTCTCTATGTTTCTCCTAGACCTCTCTATGTTTCTCCTAGTCCTCTCTATGTTTCTCCTACTCCTCTCTATGTTTCTCCTAGTCCTCTCTATGTTTTTCCTAGTCCTCTCTATGTTTCTCCTAGTCCTCTCTATGTTTCTCCTAGTCCTCTCTATGTTTCTCCTAGCCCTCTCTATGTCTCTCCTAGTCCTCTCTATGTTTCTCCTAGGCCTCTCTATGTTTCTCCTAGCCCTCTCTATGTTTCTCCTAGTCCTCTCTATGTTTCTCCTAGCCCTCTCTATGTTTCTCCTAGTCCTCTCTATGTTTCTCCTAGTCCTCTCTATGTTTCTCCTAGACCTCTCTATGTTTCTCCTAGTCCTCTCTATGTTTCTCCTAGACCTCTCTATGTTTCTCCTAGTCCTCTCTATGTTTCTCCTAGACCTCTCTATGTTTCTCCTAGTCCTCTCTATGTTTCTCCTACTCCTCTCTATGTTTCTCCTACTCCTCTCTATGTTTCTCCTAGTCCTCTCTATGTTTTTCCTAGTCCTCTCTATGTTTCTCCTAGTCCTCTCTATGTTTATCCTAGTCCTCTCTATGTTTCTCCTAGCCCTCTCTATGTCTCTCCTAGTCCTCTCTATGTTTCTCCTAGGCCTCTCTATGTTTCTCCTAGTCCTCTCTATGTTTCTCCTAGCCCTCTCTATGTTTCTCCTAGTCCTCTCTATGTTTCTCTTAATCCTCTCTATGTTTCTAATAGCCCTCTCTATGTTTCTCCTAGCCCTCTCTATGTTTCTCCTAGTCCTCTCTATGTTTCTCCTAGACCTCTCTATGTTTCTCCTAGTCCTCTCTATGTTTCTCCTAGACCTCTCTATATTTCTCCTAGTCCTCTCTATGTTTCTCCTAGCCCTCTCTATGTTTCTCCTAGTCCTCTCTATGTTTCTCTTAGTCCTCACTATGTTTATCCTAGTCCTCTCTATGTTTCTCCTAGTCCTCTCTATGTTTCTCCTAGTTCTCTCTATGTTTCTCCTAGTTCTCTCTATGTTTCTAATAGCCCTCTCTATGTTTCTCCTAGCCCTCTCTATGTTTCTCCTAGTCCTCTCTATGTTTCTCCTAGTCCTCTCTATGTTTCTCTTAGTCCTCTCTGTTTCTCCTACTCCTCTCTATGTTTCTCCTAGTCCTCTCTAAGTTTCTCCTAGTCCTCTCTATGTTTCTCCTAGACCTCTCTATGTTTCTCCTAGTCCTCTCTATGTTTCTCCTACTCCTCTCTATGTTTCTTCTAGTCCTCTCTATGTTTCTCCTAGTCCTCTCTATGTTTTTCCTAGTCCTCTCTATGTTTCTCCTAGCCCTCTCTATGTTTCTCCTAGCCCTCTCTATGTTTCTCCTAGTCCTCTCTATGTTTCTCCTAGCCCTCTCTATGTTTCTCCTAGTCCTCTCTATGTTTATCTTAGTCCTCTCTATGTTTCTCCTAGTCCTCTCTATGTTTCTCTTAGTCCTTTCTGTTTCTCCTACTCCTCTCTATGTTTCTCCTAGTCCTCTCTATGTTTCTCCTAGCCCTCTCTATGTTTCTCCTAGTCCTCTCAATGTTTCTCTTAGTCCTCTCTATGTTTCTCCTAGTCCTCTCTATGTTTCTCTTAGTCCTTTCTGTTTCTCCTACTCCTCTCTATGTTTCTCCTAGTCCTCTCTATGTTTCTCCTACTCCTCTCTATGTTTCTCCTAGTCCTCTCTATGTCTCTCCTAGTCCTCTCTATGTTTCTCCTAGGCCTCTCTATGTTTCTCCTAGCCCTCTCTATGTTTCTCCTAGTCCTCTCTATGTTTCTCCTAGCCCTCTCTATGTTTCTCCTAGTCCTCTCTATGTTTCTCCTAGACCTCTCTATGTTTCTCCTAGTCCTCTCTATGTTTCTCCTAGCCCTCTCTATGTTTCTCCTAGTCCTCTCTATGTTTCTCCTAGTCCTCTCTATGTTTCTCCTAGACCTCTCTATGTTTCTCCTAGTCCTCTCTATGTTTCTCCTAGACCTCTCTATGTTTCTCCTAGTCCTCTCTATGTTTCTCCTAGACCTCTCTATGTTTCTCCTAGTCCTCTCTATGTTTCTCCTACTCCTCTCTATGTTTCTCCTACTCCTCTCTATGTTTCTCCTAGTCCTCTCTATGTTTTTCCTAGTCCTCTCTATGTTTCTCCTAGTCCTCTCTATGTTTCTCCTAGTCCTCTCTATGTTTCTCCTAGCCCTCTCTATGTCTCTCCTAGTCCTCTCTATGTTTCTCCTAGGCCTCTCTATGTTTCTCCTAGTCCTCTCTATGTTTCTCCTAGCCCTCTCTATGTTTCTCCTAGTCCTCTCTATGTTTCTCTTAATCCTCTCTATGTTTCTAATAGCCCTCTCTATGTTTCTCCTAGCCCTCTCTATGTTTCTCCTAGTCCTCTCTATGTTTCTCCTAGACCTCTCTATGTTTCTCCTAGTCCTCTCTATGTTTCTCCTAGACCTCTCTATATTTCTCCTAGTCCTCTCTATGTTTCTCCTAGCCCTCTCTATGTTTCTCCTAGTCCTCTCTATGTTTCTCTTAGTCCTCACTATGTTTATCCTAGTCCTCTCTATGTTTCTCCTAGTCCTCTCTATGTTTCTCCTAGTTCTCTCTATGTTTCTCCTAGTTCTCTCTATGTTTCTAATAGCCCTCTCTATGTTTCTCCTAGCCCTCTCTATGTTTCTCCTAGTCCTCTCTATGTTTCTCCTAGTCCTCTCTATGTTTCTCTTAGTCCTCTCTGTTTCTCCTACTCCTCTCTATGTTTCTCCTAGTCCTCTCTAAGTTTCTCCTAGTCCTCTCTATGTTTCTCCTAGACCTCTCTATGTTTCTCCTAGTCCTCTCTATGTTTCTCCTACTCCTCTCTATGTTTCTTCTAGTCCTCTCTATGTTTCTCCTAGTCCTCTCTATGTTTTTCCTAGTCCTCTCTATGTTTCTCCTAGCCCTCTCTATGTTTCTCCTAGCCCTCTCTATGTTTCTCCTAGTCCTCTCTATGTTTCTCCTAGCCCTCTCTATGTTTCTCCTAGTCCTCTCTATGTTTATCTTAGTCCTCTCTATGTTTCTCCTAGTCCTCTCTATGTTTCTCTTAGTCCTTTCTGTTTCTCCTACTCCTCTCTATGTTTCTCCTAGTCCTCTCTATGTTTCTCCTAGCCCTCTCTATGTTTCTCCTAGTCCTCTCAATGTTTCTCTTAGTCCTCTCTATGTTTCTCCTAGTCCTCCCTATGTTTCTCCTAGTCCTCTCTATGTTTCTCCTAGTCCTCTCTATGTTTCTCATAGTCCTCTCTATGTTTCTCCTAGTCCTCTCTATGTTTCTCCTAGCCCTCTCTATGTTTCTCCTAGTCCTCTCTATGTTTCTCTTAGCCCTCTCTATGTTTCTCCTAGTCCTCTCTGTTTCTCCGAGCCCTCTCTATGTTTCTCCTAGTCCTCTTTATGTTTCTCCTAGACCTCTCTATGTTTCTCCTAGCCCTCTCTATGTTTCTCCTAGTCCTCTCTATGTTTCTCCTAGTCCTCTCTATGTTTCTCCTAGACCTCTCTATGTTTCTCCTAGTCCTCTCTATGTTTCTCCTAGACCTCTCTATGTTTCTCCTAGTCCTCTCTATGTTTCTCCTACTCCTCTCTATGTTTCTCCTACTCCTCTCTATGTTTCTCCTAGTCCTCTCTATGTTTTTCCTAGAACTCTCTATGTTTATCCTAGTCCTTTCTATGTTTCTCCTAGCCCTCTCTATGTTTCTCCTAGTCCTCTCTATGTTTCTCCTAGTCCTCTCTATGTTTCTCCTAGACCTCTCTATGTTTCTCCTAGTCCTCTCTATGTTTCTCCTAGACCTCTCTATGTTTCTCCTAGTCCTCTCTATGTTTCTCCTACTCCTCTCTATGTTTCTCCTAGTCCTCTCTATGTTTTTCCTAGTCCTCTCTATGTTTCTCCTAGTCCTCTCTATGTTTCTCCTAGTCCTCTCTATGTTTCTCCTAGCCCTCTCTATGTCTCTCCTAGTCCTCTCTATGTTTCTCCTAGGCCTCTCTATGTTTCTCCTAGCCCTCTCTATGTTTCTCCTAGTCCTCTCTATGTTTCTCCTAGCCCTCTCTATGTTTCTCCTAGTCCTCTCTATGTTTCTCCTAGTCCTCTCTATGTTTCTCCTAGACCTCTCTATGTTTCTCCTAGGCCTCTCTATGTTTCTCCTAGTCCTCTTTATGTTTCTCCTAGCCCTCTCTATGTTTCTCCTAGTCCTCTCTATGTTTCTCTTAATCCTCTCTATGTTTCTAATAGCCCTCTCTATGTTTCTCCTAGCCCTCTCTATGTTTCTCCTAGTCCTCTCTATGTTTCTCCTAGACCTCTCTATGTTTCTCCTAGTCCTCTCTATGTTTCTCCTACTCCTCTCTATGTTTCTCCTAGTCCTCTCTATGTTTTTTCTAGTCCTCTCTATGTTTCTCCTAGTCCTCTCTATGTTTCTCCTAGGCCTCTCTATGTTTCTCCTAGCCCTCTCTATGTTTCTCCTAGTCCTCTCTATGTTTCTCCTAGCCCTCTCTATGTTTCTCCTAGTCCTCTCTATGTTTCTCCTAGTCCTCTCTATGTTTCTCCTAGACCTCTCTATGTTTCTCCTAGTCCTCTCTATGTTTCTCCTAGACCTCTCTATGTTTCTCCTAGTCCTCTCTATGTTTCTCCTGGACCTCTCTATGTTTCTCCTAGTCCTCTCTATGTTTCTCCTACTCCTCTCTCTGTTTCTCCGAGCCCTCTCTATGTTTCTCCTAGTCCTCTCTATGTTTCTCCTAGACCTCTCTATGTTTCTCCTAGCCCTCTCTATGTTTCTCCTAGTCCTCTCTATGTTTCTCATAGTCCTCTCTATGTTTCTCCTAGACCTCTCTATGTTTCTCCTAGTCCTCTCTATGTTTCTCCTAGACCTCTCTATGTTTCTCCTAGTCCTCTCTATGTTTCTCCTACTACTCTCTATGTTTCTCCTAGTCCTCTCTATGTTTCTCCTAGTCCTCTCTATGTTTCTCCTAGTCCTCTCTATGTTTCTCCTAGCCCTCTCTATGTCTCTCCTAGTCCTCTCTATGTTTCTCCTAGGCCTCTCTATGTTTCTCCTAGCCCTCTCTATGTTTCTCCTAGTCCTCTCTATGTTTCTCCTAGCCCTCTCTATGTTTCTCATAGTCCTCTCTATGTTTCTCCTAGACCTCTCTATGTTTCTCCTAGTCCTCTCTATGTTTCTCCTAGACCTCTCTATGTTTCTCCTAGTCCTCTCTATGTTTCTCCTACTACTCTCTATGTTTTTCCTAGTCCTCTCTATGTTTCTCCTAGTCCTCTCTATGTTTCTCCTAGTCCTCTCTATGTTTCTCCTAGCCCTCTCTATGTCTCTCCTAGTCCTCTCTATGTTTCTCCTAGGCCTCTCTATGTTTCTCCTAGCCCTCTCTATGTTTCTCCTAGTCCTCTCTATGTTTCTCCTAGCCCTCTCTATGTTTCTCCTAGTCCTCTCTATGTTTCTCCTAGTCCTCTCTGTTTCTCCGAGCCCTCTCTATGTTTCTCCTAGTCCTCTCTATGTTTCTCCTAGACCTCTCTGTTTCTCCTAGCCCTCTCTATGTTTCTCCTAGTCCTCTCTATGTTTCTCATAGTCCTCTCTATGTTTCTCCTAGACCTCTCTATGTTTCTCCTAGTCCTCTCTATGTTTCTCCTAGACCTCTCTATTTTCTCCTAGTCCTCTCTATGTTTCTCCTACTCCTCTCTATGTTTCTCTTAGTCCTCTCTATGTTTTTCCTAGTCCTCTCTATGTTTCTCCTAGTCCTCTCTATGTTTCTCCTAGCCCTCTCTATGTCTCTCCTAGTCCTCTCTATGTTTCTCCTAGGCCTCTCTATGTTTCTCCTAGCCCTCTCTATGTTTCTCCTAGCCCTCTCCATGTTTCTCCTAGTCCTCTCTATGTTTCTCCTAGTCCTCTCTATGTTTCTCATAGTCCTCTCTATCTTTCTCATAGTCCTCTCTATGTTTCTCCTAGCCCTCTCTATGTTTCTCCTAGTCCTCTCTATGTTTCTCTTAGCCCTCTCTATGTTTCTCCTAGTCCTCTCTATGTTTCTCCTAGTCCTCTCTATGTTTCTCCTACTCCTCTCTATGTTTCTCCTAGTCCTCTCTATGTTTTTCCTAGAACTCTCTATGTTTATCCTAGTCCTCTCTATGTTTCTCCTAGCCCTCTCTATGTTTCTCCTAGTCCTCTCTATGTTTCTCCTAGTCCTCTCTATGTTTCTCCTAGACCTCTCTATGTTTCTCCTAGTCCTCTCTATGTTTCTCCTAGACCTCTCTATGTTTCTCCTAGTCCTCTCTATGTTTCTCCTACTCCTCTCTATGTTTCTCCTAGTCCTCTCTATGTTTTTCCTAGTCCTCTCTATGTTTCTCCTAGTCCTCTCTATGTTTCTCCTAGTCCTCTCTATGTTTCTCCTAGCCCTCTCTATGTCTCTCCTAGTCCTCTCTATGTTTCTCCTAGGCCTCTCTATGTTTCTCCTAGCCCTCTCTATGTTTCTCCTAGTCCTCTCTATGTTTCTCCTAGCCCTCTCTATGTTTCTCCTAGTCCTCTCTATGTTTCTCCTAGTCCTCTCTATGTTTCTCCTAGACCTCTCTATGTTTCTCCTAGGCCTCTCTATGTTTCTCCTAGTCCTCTTTATGTTTCTCCTAGCCCTCTCTATGTTTCTCCTAGTCCTCTCTATGTTTCTCTTAATCCTCTCTATGTTTCTAATAGCCCTCTCTATGTTTCTCCTAGCCCTCTCTATGTTTCTCCTAGTCCTCTCTATGTTTCTCCTTGCCCTCTCTATGTTTCTCCTAGTCCTCTCTATGTTTCTCCTACTCCTCTCTATGTTTCTCCTAGTCCTCTCTATGTTTTTTCTAGTCCTCTCTATGTTTCTCCTAGTCCTCTCTATGTTTCTCCTAGGCCTCTCTATGTTTCTCCTAGCCCTCTCTATGTTTCTCCTAGTCCTCTCTATGTTTCTCCTAGCCCTCTCTATGTTTCTCCTAGACCTCTCTATGTTTCTCCTAGTCCTCTCTATGTTTCTCCTACTACTCTCTATGTTTCTCCTAGTCCTCTCTATGTTTTTCCTAGTCCTCTCTATGTTTCTCCTAGTCCTCTCTATGTTTCTCCTAGTCCTCTCTATGTTTCTCCTAGTCCTCTCTATGTTTCTCCTAGACCTCTCTATGTTTCTCCTAGTCCTCTCTATGTTTCTCCTAGACCTCTCTATGTTTCTCCTAGTCCTCTCTATGTTTCTCCTGGACCTCTCTATGTTTCTCCTAGTCCTCTCTATGTTTCTCCTACTCCTCTCTCTGTTTCTCCGAGCCCTCTCTATGTTTCTCCTAGTCCTCTCTATGTTTCTCCTAGACCTCTCTATGTTTCTCCTAGCCCTCTCTATGTTTCTCCTAGTCCTCTCTATGTTTCTCATAGTCCTCTCTATGTTTCTCCTAGACCTCTCTATGTTTCTCCTAGTCCTCTCTATGTTTATCCTAGACCTCTCTATGTTTCTCCTAGTCCTCTCTATGTTTCTCCTACTACTCTCTATGTTTCTCCTAGTCCTCTCTATGTTTTTCCTAGTCCTCTCTATGTTTCTCCTAGTCCTCTCTATGTTTCTCCTAGTCCTCTCTATGTTTCTCCTAGCCCTCTCTATGTCTCTCCTAGTCCTCTCTATGTTTCTCCTAGGCCTCTCTATGTTTCTCCTAGCCCTCTCTATGTTTCTCCTAGTCCTCTCTATGTTTCTCCTAGCCCTCTCTATGTTTCTCCTAGTCCTCTCTATGTTTCTCCTAGTCCTCTCTGTTTCTCCGAGCCCTCTCTATGTTTCTCCTAGTCCTCTCTATGTTTCTCCTAGACCTCTCTATGTTTCTCCTAGCCCTCTCTATGTTTCTCCTAGTCCTCTCTATGTTTCTCATAGTCCTCTCTATGTTTCTCCTAGACCTCTCTATGTTTCTCCTAGTCCTCTCTATGTTTCTCCTAGACCTCTCTATGTTTCTCCTAGTCCTCTCTATGTTTCTCCTACTCCTCTCTATGTTTCTCTTAGTCCTCTCTATGTTTCTCTTAATCCTCTCTATGTTTCTAATAGCCCTCTCTATGTTTCTCCTAGCCCTCTCTATGTTTCTCCTAGTCCTCTCTATGTTTCTCCTAGACCTCTCTATGTTTCTCCTAGTCCTCTCTATGTTTCTCCTACTCCTCTCTATGTTTCTCCTAGTCCTCTCTATGTTTTTTCTAGTCCTCTCTATGTTTCTCCTAGTCCTCTCTATGTTTCTCCTAGGCCTCTCTATGTTTCTCCTAGCCCTCTCTATGTTTCTCCTAGTCCTCTCTATGTTTCTCCTAGCCCTCTCTATGTTTCTCCTAGACCTCTCTATGTTTCTCCTAGTCCTCTCTATGTTTTTCCTAGTCCTCTCTATGTTTCTCCTAGTCCTCTCTATGTTTCTCCTAGTCCTCTCTATGTTTCTCCTAGTCCTCTCTATGTTTCTCCTAGACCTCTCTATGTTTCTCCTAGTCCTCTCTATGTTTCTCCTAGACCTCTCTATGTTTCTCCTAGTCCTCTCTATGTTTCTCCTGGACCTCTCTATGTTTCTCCTAGTCCTCTCTATGTTTCTCCTACTCCTCTCTCTGTTTCTCCGAGCCCTCTCTATGTTTCTCCTAGTCCTCTCTATGTTTCTCCTAGACCTCTCTATGTTTCTCCTAGCCCTCTCTATGTTTCTCCTAGTCCTCTCTATGTTTCTCATAGTCCTCTCTATGTTTCTCCTAGACCTCTCTATGTTTCTCCTAGTCCTCTCTATGTTTCTCCTAGACCTCTCTATGTTTCTCCTAGTCCTCTCTATGTTTCTCCTACTACTCTCTATGTTTCTCCTAGTCCTCTCTATGTTTTTCCTAGTCCTCTCTATGTTTCTCCTAGTCCTCTCTATGTTTCTCCTAGTCCTCTCTATGTTTCTCCTAGCCCTCTCTATGTCTCTCCAAGTCCTCTCTATGTTTCTCCTAGGCCTCTCTATGTTTCTCCTAGCCCTCTCTATGTTTCTCCTAGTCCTCTCTATGTTTCTCCTAGCCCTCTCTATGTTTCTCCTAGTCCTCTCTATGTTTCTCCTAGTCCTCTCTGTTTCTCCGAGCCCTCTCTATGTTTCTCCTAGTCCTCTCTATGTTTCTCCTAGACCTCTCTATGTTTCTCCTAGCCCTCTCTATGTTTCTCCTAGTCCTCTCTATGTTTCTCATAGTCCTCTCTATGTTTCTCCTAGACCTCTCTATGTTTCTCCTAGTCCTCTCTATGTTTCTCCTAGACCTCTCTATGTTTCTCCTAGTCCTCTCTATGTTTCTCCTACTCCTCTCTATGTTTCTCTTAGTCCTCTCTATGTTTTTCCTAGTCCTCTCTATGTTTCTCCTAGTCCTCTCTATGTTTCTCCTAGGCCTCTCTATGTTTCTCCTAGCCCTCTCTATGTTTCTCCTAGTCCTCTCTATGTTTCTCCTAGCCCTCTCCATGTTTCTCCTAGTCCTCTCTATGTTTCTCCTAGTCCTCTCTATGTTTCTCCTAGACCTCTCTATGTTTCTCCTAGTCCTCTCTATGTTTCTCCTAGACCTCTCTATGTTTCTCCTAGTCCTCTCTATGTTTCTCCTAGACCTCTCTATGTTTCTCCTAGTCCTCTCTATGTTTCTCCTACTCCTCTCTATGTTTCTCCTACTCCTCCCTATGTTTCTCCTAGTCCTCTCTATGTTTTTCCTAGTCCTCTCTATGTTTCTCCTAGTCCTCTCTATGTTTCTCCTAGTCCTCTCTATGTTTCTCCTAGCCCTCTCTATGTCTCTCCTAGTCCTCTCTATGTTTCTCCTAGGCCTCTCTATGTTTCTCCTAGTCCTCTCTATGTTTCTCCTAGTCCTCTCTATGTTTCTCCTAGCCCTCTCTATGTTTCTCCTAGTCCTCTCTATGTTTCTCTTAATCCTCTCTATGTTTCTAATAGCCCTCTCTATGTTTCTCCTAGCCCTCTCTATGTTTCTCCTAGTCCTCTCTATGTTTCTCCTAGACCTCTCTATGTTTCTCCTAGTCCTCTCTATGTTTCTCCTAGACCTCTCTATGTTTCTCATAGTCCTCTCTATGTTTCTCCTAGCCCTCTCTATGTTTCTCCTAGTCCTCTCTATGTTTCTCCTAGCCCTCTCTATGTTTCTCCTAGTCCTCTCTATGTTTATCTTAGTCCTTTCTGTTTCTCCTACTCCTCTCTATGTTTCTCCTAGTCCTCTCTATGTTTCTCCTAGCCCTCTCTATGTTTCTCCTAGTCCTCTCTATGTTTCTCTTAGTACTCTCTATGTTTCTCCTAGTCCTCTCTACGTTTCTCCTAGTCCTCTCTATGTTTCTCCTAGTCCTCTCTATGTTTCTCATAGTCCTCTCTATGTTTTTATAGTCCTCTCTATGTTTCTCCTAGCCCTCTCTATGTTTCTCCTAGTCCTCTCTATGTTTCTCTTAGCCCTCTCTATGTTTCTCCTAGTCCTCTCTATGTTTCTCCTAGTCCTCTCTATGTTTCTCCTAGTCCTCTCTATGTTTCTCCTAGTCCTCTCTATGTTTCTCCTAGTCCTCTCTATGTTTCTCCTAGCCCTCTCTATGTTTCTCCTAGTCCTCTCTATGTTTCTCTTAGCCCTCTCTATGTTTATCTTAGCCCTCTCTATGTTTCTCCTAGTCCTCTCTATGTTTCTCCTAGCCCTCTCTATGTTTCTCCTAGTCCTCTCTATGTTTCTCCTAGTTCTCTCTATGTTTCTCTTAGTCCTCTCTGTTTCTCCTACTCCTCTCTATGTTTCTCCTAGCCCTCTCTATGTTTCTCCTAGCCCTCTCTATGTTTCTCCTAGCCCTCTCTGTTTCTCCTAGTCCTCTCTATGTGTCTCATAGTCTTCTCTATGTTTCTACTAGACCTCTCTATGTTTCCCCTAGCCCTCTCTATGTTTCTCCTAGTCCTCTCTATGTTTCTCCTAGTCCTCTCTATGTTTCTCCTAGTCCTCTCTATGTTTCTCCTAGTCCTCTCTAAGTTTCTCCTAGCCCTCTCTATGTCTCTCCTAGTCCTCTCTATGTTTCTCCTAGTCCTCTCTATGTTTCTCCTAGCCCTCTCTATGTTTATCCTAGTCCTCTCTATGTTTCTCTTAGTCCTCTCTATGTTTCTCCTAGTCGTCTCTATGTTTCTCCTAGTCCTCTCTATGTTTCTCCTAGTCCTTTCTATGTTTCTCCTTGCCCTCTCTATGTTTCTCCTAGTCCTCTCTATGTTTCTCCTAGTCCTCTCTATGTTTCTCCTAGTCCTCTCTATGTTTCTCCTAGTCCTCTCTATGTTTCTCTTAGTCCTCTCTATGTTTTTCCTAGTTCTCTCTATATTTCTAATAGCCCTCTTTATGTTTCTCCTAGCCCTCTCTATGTTTCTCCAAGCCCTCTCTATGTTTCTTCTAGTCCTCTCTATGTTTCTCTTAGTCCTCTATGTTTCTCCTACTCCACTCTATGTTTCTCCTAGCCCTCTCTAAGTTTCTCCTAGTCCTCTCCATGTTTCTCCTAGCCCTCTCTTTGTTTCTCCTAGCCCTCTCCATGTTTCTCCTAGCCCTCTCTGTTTCTCCTAGTCCTCTCTATGTTTCTCCTAGTCCTCTCTATGTTTCTCCTAGACCTCTCTATGTTTCTCCTAGTCCTCTCTATGTTTCTCCTAGACCTCTCTATGTTTCTCCTAGTCCTCTCTATGTTTCTCCTAGTCATCTCTATGTTTCTCCTAGTCCTCTCTATGTTTCTCCTAGTCCTCTCTATGTTTCGCCTAGCCCTCTCTATGTTTCTCCTAGCCCTCTCTATGGTTCACCTAGCCCTCTCTGTTTCTCATAGTCCTCTCTATGTTTCTCCTAGTCCTCTCTATGTTTCTCCTACTACTCTCTATGTTTCTCCTAGTCCTCTCTATGTTTTTCCTAGTCCTCTCTATGTTTCTCCTAGTCCTCTCTATGTTTCTCCTAGTCCTCTCTATGTTTCTCCTAGCCCTCTCTATGTCTCTCCTAGTCCTCTCTATGTTTCTCCTAGGCCTCTCTATGTTTCTCCTAGCCCTCTCTATGTTTCTCCTAGTCCTCTCTATGTTTCTCCTAGCCCTCTCTATGTTTCTCCTAGTCCTCTCTATGTTTCTCCTAGTCCTCTCTGTTTCTCCGAGCCCTCTCTATGTTTCTCCTAGTCCTCTCTATGTTTCTCCTAGACGTCTCTATGTTTCTCCTAGCCCTCTCTATGTTTCTCCTAGTCCTCTCTATGTTTCTCATAGTCCTCTCTATGTTTCTCCTAGACCTCTCTATGTTTCTCCTAGTCCTCTCTATGTTTCTCCTAGACCTCTCTATGTTTCTCCTAGTCCTCTCTATGTTTCTCCTACTCCTCTCTATGTTTCTCTTAGTCCTCTCTATGTTTTTCCTAGTCCTCTCTATGTTTCTCCTAGTCCTCTCTATGTTTCTCCTAGGCCTCTCTATGTTTCTCCTAGCCCTCTCTATGTTTCTCCTAGTCCTCTCTATGTTTCTCCTAGCCCTCTCCATGTTTCTCCTAGTCCTCTCTATGTTTCTCCTAGTCCTCTCTATGTTTCTCCTAGACCTCTCTATGTTTCTCCTAGTCCTCTCTATGTTTCTCCTAGACCTCTCTATGTTTCTCCTAGTCCTCTCTATGTTTCTCCTAGACCTCTCTATGTTTCTCCTAGTCCTCTCTATGTTTCTCCTACTCCTCTCTATGTTTCTCCTACTCCTCCCTATGTTTCTCCTAGTCCTCTCTATGTTTTTCCTAGTCCTCTCTATGTTTCTCCTAGTCCTCTCTATGTTTCTCCTAGTCCTCTCTATGTTTCTCCTAGCCCTCTCTATGTCTCTCCTAGTCCTCTCTATGTTTCTCCTAGGCCTCTCTATGTTTCTCCTAGTCCTCTCTATGTTTCTCCTAGTCCTCTCTATGTTTCTCCTAGCCCTCTCTATGTTTCTCCTAGTCCTCTCTATGTTTCTCTTAATCCTCTCTATGTTTCTAATAGCCCTCTCTATGTTTCTCCTAGCCCTCTCTATGTTTCTCCTAGTCCTCTCTATGTTTCTCCTAGACCTCTCTATGTTTCTCCTAGTCCTCTCTATGTTTCTCCTAGACCTCTCTATGTTTCTCCTAGTCCTCTCTATGTTTCTCCTAGCCCTCTCTATGTTTCTCCTAGTCCTCTCTATGTTTCTCCTAGCCCTCTCTATGTTTCTCCTAGTCCTCTCTATGTTTATCTTAGTCCTTTCTGTTTCTCCTACTCCTCTCTATGTTTCTCCTAGTCCTCTCTATGTTTCTCCTAGCCCTCTCTATGTTTCTCCTAGTCCTCTCTATGTTTCTCTTAGTACTCTCTATGTTTCTCCTAGTCCTCTCTACGTTTCTCCTAGTCCTCTCTATGTTTCTCCTAGTCCTCTCTATGTTTCTCATAGTCCTCTCTATGTTTTTATAGTCCTCTCTATGTTTCTCCTAGCCCTCTCTATGTTTCTCCTAGTCCTCTCTATGTTTCTCTTAGCCCTCTCTATGTTTCTCCTAGTCCTCTCTATGTTTCTCCTAGTCCTCTCTATGTTTCTCCTAGTCCTCTCTATGTTTCTCCTAGTCCTCTCTATGTTTCTCCTAGTCCTCTCTATGTTTCTCCTAGCCCTCTCTATGTTTCTCCTAGTCCTCTCTATGTTTCTCTTAGCCCTCTCTATGTTTATCTTAGCCCTCTCTATGTTTCTCCTAGTCCTCTCTATGTTTCTCCTAGCCCTCTCTATGTTTCTCCTAGTCCTCTCTATGTTTCTCCTAGTTCTCTCTATGTTTCTCTTAGTCCTCTCTGTTTCTCCTACTCCTCTCTATGTTTCTCCTAGCCCTCTCTATGTTTCTCCTAGCCCTCTCTATGTTTCTCCTAGCCCTCTCTGTTTCTCCTAGTCCTCTCTATGTGTCTCATAGTCTTCTCTATGTTTCTACTAGACCTCTCTATGTTTCCCCTAGCCCTCTCTATGTTTCTCCTAGTCCTCTCTATGTTTCTCCTAGTCCTCTCTATGTTTCTCCTAGTCCTCTCTATGTTTCTCCTAGTCCTCTCTAAGTTTCTCCTAGCCCTCTCTATGTCTCTCCTAGTCCTCTCTATGTTTCTCCTAGTCCTCTCTATGTTTCTCCTAGCCCTCTCTATGTTTATCCTAGTCCTCTCTATGTTTCTCTTAGTCCTCTCTATGTTTCTCCTAGTCGTCTCTATGTTTCTCCTAGTCCTCTCTATGTTTCTCCTAGTCCTTTCTATGTTTCTCCTTGCCCTCTCTATGTTTCTCCTAGTCCTCTCTATGTTTCTCCTAGTCCTCTCTATGTTTCTCCTAGTCCTCTCTATGTTTCTCCTAGTCCTCTCTATGTTTCTCTTAGTCCTCTCTATGTTTTTCCTAGTTCTCTCTATATTTCTAATAGCCCTCTTTATGTTTCTCCTAGCCCTCTCTATGTTTCTCCAAGCCCTCTCTATGTTTCTTCTAGTCCTCTCTATGTTTCTCTTAGTCCTCTATGTTTCTCCTACTCCACTCTATGTTTCTCCTAGCCCTCTCTAAGTTTCTCCTAGTCCTCTCCATGTTTCTCCTAGCCCTCTCTTTGTTTCTCCTAGCCCTCTCCATGTTTCTCCTAGCCCTCTCTGTTTCTCCTAGTCCTCTCTATGTTTCTCCTAGTCCTCTCTATGTTTCTCCTAGACCTCTCTATGTTTCTCCTAGTCCTCTCTATGTTTCTCCTAGACCTCTCTATGTTTCTCCTAGTCCTCTCTATGTTTCTCCTAGTCATCTCTATGTTTCTCCTAGTCCTCTCTATGTTTCTCCTAGTCCTCTCTATGTTTCGCCTAGCCCTCTCTATGTTTCTCCTAGCCCTCTCTATGGTTCACCTAGCCCTCTCTGTTTCTCATAGTCCTCTCTATGTTTCTCCTAGTCCTCTCTATGTTTCTCCTAGTCCTCTCTATGTTTCTCCTAGTCCTCTCTATGTTTCTCCTAGCCCTCTCTATGTTTCTCCTAGTCCTCTCTATGTTTCTCTTAGTCCTCTCTATGTTTATCCTAGTCCTCTCTATGTTTCTCCTAGTCCTCTCTATGTTTCTCCTAGTTCTCTCTATGTTTCTCCTAGTTCTCTCTATGTTTCTAATAGCCCTCTCTATGTTTCTCCTAGCCCTCTCTATGTTTCTCCTAGTCCTCTCTATGTTTCTCCTAGTCCTCTCTATGTTTCTCTTAGTCCTCTCTGTTTCTCCTACTCCTCTCTATGTTTCTCCTAGTCCTCTCTAAGTTGCTCCTAGTCCTCTCTATGTTTCTCCTAGCCCTCTCTATGTTTCTCCTAGTCCTCTCTATGTTTCTCCTAGCCCTCTCTATGTTTCTCCTAGTCCTCTCTATGTTTATCTTAGTCCTTTCTGTTTCTCCTACTCCTCTCTATGTTTCTCCTAGTCGTCTCTATGTTTCTCCTAGCCCTCTCTATGTTTCTCCTAGTCCTCTCTATGTTTCTCTTAGTCCTCTCTATGTTTCTCCTAGTCCTCTCTATGTTTCTCCTAGTCCTCTCTATGTTTCTCCTAGTCCTCTCTATGTTTCTCATAGTCCTCTCTATGTTTCTCATAGTCCTCTCTATGTTTCTCATAGTCCTCTCTATGTTTCTCCTAGCCCTCTCTATGTTTCTCCTAGTCCTCTCTATGTTTCTCTTAGCCCTCTCTATGTTTCTCCTAGTCCTCTCTATGTTTCTCCTAGTCCTCTCTATGTTTCTCCTAGTCCTCTCTATGTTTCTCATAGTCCTCTCTATGTTTCTCCTAGTCCTCTCTATGTTTCTCCTAGCCCTCTCTATGTTTCTCCTAGTCCTCTCTATGTTTCTCTTAGCCCTCTCTATGTTTCTCTTAGCCCTCTCTATGTTTCTCCTAGTCCTCTCTATGTTTCTCCTAGCCCTCTCTATGTTTCTCCTAGTCCTCTCTATGTTTCTCCTAGTTCTCTCTATGTTTCTCTTAGTCCTCTCTGTTTCTCCTACTCCTCTCTATGTTTCTCCTAGCCCTCTCTATGTTTCTCCTAGCCCTCTCTATGTTTCTCCTAGCCCTCTCTGTTTCTCCTAGTCCTCTCTATGTGTCTCATAGTCTTCTCTATGTTTCTACTAGACCTCTCTATGTTTCCCCTAGCCCTCTCTATGTTTCTCCTAGTCCTCTCTATGTTTCTCCTAGTCCTCTCTATGTTTCTCCTAGTCCTCTCTATGTTTCTCCTAGTCCTCTCTAAGTTTCTCCTAGCCCTCTCTATGTCTCTCCTAGTCCTCTCTATGTTTCTCCTAGTCCTCTCTATGTTTCTCCTAGCCCTCTCTATGTTTATCCTAGTCCTCTCTATGTTTCTCTTAGTCCTCTCTATGTTTCTCCTAGTCGTCTCTATGTTTCTCCTAGTCCTCTCTATGTTTCTCCTAGTCCTCTCTATGTTTCTCCTTGCCCTCTCTATGTTTCTCCTAGTCCTCTCTATGTTTCTCCTAGTCCTCTCTATGTTTCTCCTAGTCCTCTCTATGTTTCTCCTAGTCCTCTCTATGTTTCTCTTAGTCCTCTCTATGTTTTTCCTAGTTCTCTCTATATTTCTAATAGCCCTCTCTATGTTTCTCCTAGCCCTCTCTATGTTTCTCCAAGCCCTCTCTATGTTTCTTCTAGTCCTCTCTATGTTTCTCTTAGTCCTCTATGTTTCTCCTACTTCGCTCTATGTTTCTCCTAGCCCTCTCTAAGTTTCTCCTAGTCCTCTCCATGTTTCTCCTAGCCCTCTCTTTGTTTCTCCTAGCCCTCTCCATGTTTCTCCTAGCCCTCTCTGTTTCTCCTAGTCCTCTCTATGTTTCTCCTAGTCCTCTCTATGTTTCTCCTAGACCTCTCTATGTTTCTCCTAGTCCTCTCTATGTTTCTCCTAGACCTCTCTATGTTTCTCCTAGTCCTCTCTATGTTTCTCCTAGTCATCTCTATGTTTCTCCTAGTCCTCTCTATGTTTCTCCTAGTCCTCTCTATGTTTCGCCTAGCCCTCTCTATGTTTCTCCTAGCCCTCTCTATGGTTCACCTAGCCCTCTCTGTTTCTCATAGTCCTCTCTATGTTTCTCCTAGTCCTCTCTATGTTTCTCCTAGTCCTCTCTATGTTTCTCCTAGTCCTCTCTATGTTTCTCCTAGCCCTCTCTATGTTTCTCCTAGACCTCTCTATGTTTCTCCTAGCCCTCTCTATGTTTCTCCTAGTCCTCTCTATATTTATCCTAGTCCTCTCTATGTTTCTCCTAGTCCTCTCTATGTTTCTCCTAGTCTTCTCTTTTCTTCTCTTCCTTTCTCTTCTCTCCTCTCCTTCTCTCATCCCTCTCTCCTCTCCTCCTCCAGGGTCTATCTCGTCCTGTGATGCGTTCCTCAATGTGTTCCAGAGTAAAGGCTTGAGGTCAGAGGTCATCTGTCCCTGTGCCAGCTCCCCCGAGGCACTGACCGTTGCCATCAGGAGGTAGGCTCCGTCAA
>NW_028166870.1:65000-74025 GCF_964263955.1 Coregonus lavaretus
TCTCTCCCTTCACCTATCTCTCTCTCCCTTCATCTATCTCTCTCTCTCCCTTCATCTCTCTCTCTCTATCTCTCTCTCTCTCTCTCGTTCATCTATCTCTCTCTCTCCCTTCATCTCTCTCTCTCTATCTCTCTCTCTCTCTCCGTTCATCTATCTCTCTCTCTCTCCCTTCATCTCTCTCTCTCGCTCTCTCCATTCATCTATCTCTCTCTCTCCCTTCACCTATCTCTCTCTCCCTTCATCTCTCTCTCTCTCTCCCTTCATCTATCTCTCTCTCTCCCTTCACCTATCTCTCTCTCCCTTCATCTATCTCTCTCTCCCTTCATCTATCTCTCTCTCTCTCTCCCTTCATTTCTCTCTCTCGCTCTCTCCATTCATCTATCTCTCTCTCTCCCTTCATCTCTCTCTCTCACTCTCTCCATTAATCTATCTCTCTCTCTCCCTTCATCTCTCTCTCTCTCTTCCTTCATCTATCTCTCTCCCTTCATCTCTCTCTCTCTCTCTCTCTCCCTTCATCTATCTATCTCTCTCTCTCCCTTCATTTCTCTCTCTCGCTCTCTCCATTCATCTATCTCTCTCTCTCCCTTCATCTCTCTCTCTCACTCTCTCCATTAATCTATCTCTCTCTCTCCCTTCATCTCTCTCTCTCTCTTCCTTCATCTATCTCTCTCCCTTCATCTCTCTCTCTCTCTCTCCCTCCAGGTCAGTCGTTCGGCCTGTGTGATGACCACAGCGGTCATCTGTAAGCTGCTGCGGTCTAAGGAGGCGGTCGCCACAGTGGACATCAGGAACTGGCCTCCCGTCCTGGACACAGGTCAGCCCTGACCACATGTTCTAGATCTATCAGGCTGTTAGCTGGATGTTTGTACTGTATCTGTCAGGCTGTTAGCTGGATGTTTGTACTGTATCTGTCAGGCTGTTAGTTGGATGTTTGTACTGTATCTGTCAGGCTGTTAGCTGGATGTTTGTACTGTATCTGTCAGGCTGTTAGCTGGATGTTTGTACTGTATCTGTCAGGCTGTTAGCTGGATGTTTGTACTGTATCTGTCAGACTGTTAGATGGATGTTTGTATTGGTGTATAACTGAATATTATTGTGTTATCAGATGACCTGCCAAAGAAGAAGCCTCCAGCGCTGCATAAGCCCTGTAACCCTGAAGCCCTGGCCTACCTGGACTTCAGTGTGTCCACTACTGGCATGCTGGCTGGAGTACAGGTAACATTAACCCCTAACTTCTGACCCCTAACCTCTGTTCTGACCTTTAACCCTACCTGGACTTCAGTGTGTCCACTACTGGCATGCTGGCTGGAGTACAGGTAACATTAACCCCTAACTTCTGACCCCTAACCTCTGTTCTGACCTTTAACCCTACCTGGACTTCAGTGTGTCCACTACTGGCATGCTGGCTGGACTACAGGTAACATTAAGCCCTAACCTCTGACCTTCATCCCTGCCTCTTATCCCCTGCTATGCCTAGTGGCTAACATGGGTCATCTGTGTGTGTGTGTGTGTGTGTGTGTGTGTGTGTGTGTGTGTGTGTGTGTGTGTGTGTGTGTGTGTGTGTGTGTGTGTGTGTGTGTGTGTGTGTGTGTGTGTGTGTGTGTGTGTAGATGTCCCATAATGCGGTGGGAGCGTTCTGTCGGTCGGTGAAGCTGCAGTGTGAACTGTATCCCTCCAGAGAGGTAGCCATCTGTCTCGACCCCTACTGCGGCCTGGGCTTCGTCCTCTGGTGTCTCTGCAGGTACACACACACACCGTAACACACACACACACACACCGTGACATACACACATGCACAGAGGCACGCATGCACGAACACACACACACCAAATCAACAACTGTTTCAATGTCCAACAACTGCATTCCCTTTCTAACCTCTTAACTCTCTCTCCAGTGTATACAGTGGCCATCAGTCGATCCTGATCCCTCCAGTAGAGTTGGAGTCTAACCCAGCCCTGTGGCTGCTAGCTGTCAGCCAGCTCCGAGTCAGAGACACCTTCTGTTCCTACAGCGTCATGGAGCTCTGCACTAAAGGACTGGGCCTGCAGACAGAGGCACTGAAGGTACACACACACTAGAGTTCTCATCGTACACGCACTAGAGTTCTCATCGTACACACAAACTAGAGTTCTCATCATACACACACACTAGAGTTGTCATCATATACACACTAGAGTTGTCATCATACACACACTAGAGTTCTCATCGTACACACACTAGAGTTCTCATCGTACACACACTAGAGTTCTCATCGTACACACACTAGAGTTCTCATCGTACACACACTAGAGTTCTCATCGTACACACACTAGAGTTCTCATCGTACACATACTAGAGTTCTCATCGTACACACACTAGAGTTCTCATCGTACACACACTAAAGTTCTCATCGTACACACACTAGAGTTCTCATCGTACACACACTAGAGTTCTCATCGTACACACACTAGAGTTCTCATCGTACACACACTAGAGTTCTCATCGTACACACACACACACTAGAGTTCTCATCGTATACACACTAGAGTTCTCATCGTACACACACTAGAGTTCTCATCGTACACACACTAGAGTTCTCATCGTACACACACACACTAGAGTTCTCATCGTATACACACTAGAGTTCTCATCGTACACACACTAGAGTTCTCATCGTACACACACTAGAGTTCTCATCGTACACACACTAGAGTTCTCATCGTACACACACTAGAGTTCTCATCGTATACACACTAGAGTTCTCATCGTATACACACTAGAGTTCTCATCGTACACACACACTAGAGTTCTCATCGTACACACGCTAGTTCTCATCATACACACTAGAGTTCTCATTGTACACACACTAGAGTTCTCATCGTACACACGCTAGTTCTCATCATACACACTAGAGTTCTCATTGTACACACACTAGAGTTCTCATCGTACACACGCTAGTTCTCATCATACACACTAGAGTTCTCATTGTACACACACTAGAGTTCTCATCGTACACACACACTAGAGTTCTCATCGTACACACGCTAGTTCTCATCATACACACTAGAGTTCTCATTGTACACACACTAGAGTTCTCATCGTACACACGCTAGTTCTCATCATACACACTAGAGTTCTCATTGTACACACACTAGAGTTCTCATCGTACACACACTAGAGTTCTCATCATACACACACTAGAGTTCTCATCGTACACACACTAGAGTTCTCATCGTACACACACACTAGAGTTCTCATCGTACACACACACTAGAGTTGTCATCGTATACACACTAGAGTTCTCATCGTACACACACTAGAGTTCTCATCGTACACACACTAGAGTTCTCATCGTACACACACTAGAGTTCTCATCGTATGCACACTAGAGTTCTCATCGTACACACACTAGAGTTCTCATCGTATACACACTAGAGTTCTCATCGTACACACACTAGAGTTCTCATCGTACACACACTCGAGTTCTCATCGTACACACACTAGAGTTCTCATCGTACACACACTAGAGTTCTCATCGTACACACACTAGAGTTCTCATCGTACACACACTATAGTTCTCATCGTACACACACTAGAGTTCTCATCGTATACACACTAGAGTTCTCATCGTACACACACTAGAGTTCTCATCGTATACACACTAGAGTTCTCATCGTACACACACTAGAGTTCTCATCGTACACACACTCGAGTTCTCATCGTACACACACTAGAGTTCTCATCGTACACACACTAGAGTTCTCATCGTACACACACTAGAGTTCTCATCGTACACACACTATAGTTCTCATCGTACACACACTAGAGTTCTCATCGTACACACACTAGAGTTCTCATCGTACACACACTAGAGTTCTCATCGTACACACACTAGAGTTCTCATCGTACACACACTAGAGTTCTCATCGTGCACACACTAGAGTTATCATCGTACACATACTAGAGTTCTCATCGTACACACACAAGAGTTCTCGTCTTGCCTGAAAATTCGCCCAGTCTTACCGAAGCCCCATTGAGCTGAAGCCCAGGCCCAGTCTGTCATCACAGAAATGTGCCCGAATGCGAAAAAAAAGCCTGATTTCTAGAAAAAAGTATATTGATTTAAACTGGTGTTGAGAACAATGCGGCGGAGGCGGGCGGCAGCAAAGTGAGGAGACGAGGAAACATTTGTTGTCTTAGAAAAGCACAGAGAGAGGAAAACTCAGTTATGATCAACTGAATGATGACAATATCGGAATAAACGCAATTGAAGGCATGTATCAAATTGTTGCTTATACTGAAACTCCCAAAGTCACATCCAACCGTTATACTAATTTAAAGCAATAGCCGTGTGTGGTCAATGATCATTTCAGCGCCATTTTGATTGGGACAGCGCCATCGCACTGCTTTAAGACAAGCGTGGGGACTCGTCTTGATAAATCAATCAATGTCAAATTTGTGTTTTCACTGAATCTCCGTTTGGATATTTGGTAACAGTTAGGCTGGGGAAATGCTAGCTAAATTAAGGTGAGTGCTCATGATCATCTTTATTCCAGTTTGCTCATATATTAGCTGATCAGAACATTTTGCTAGCATGTTATGTAACTTAACAAATGAATTTTGCTCTTCACTCACGTAGTAGCCTGTCCAACTGCCGACCAAAAGTCTGATTATCAATCAATGTGATTTTGTTTCACTGTATATCCATCCATCTGTATATTTGGTTAGGCTGATTGATCTCTGGCTGGGTGAATACGTGGAGGAGGTATCATTCATCTATTTGTTTGCTCATCTGTCACTGATCAGAAACATTTAACATGTGATAATGTAGCCTAAATCAAGTGTATTATTTTGCTCTTGAGTCACGTATAGGCTATAGTAGTCATATATAATCTATCCACCATCGGGCAGTGAGAGCGCGCCCTGTTCTAACGTAACTTACTTCATTATAATCAGTCAATCATTCATTCATGTCATTACACAGCATATGAGTCATTCATGCCTTTAAATATAATCAAGCATTTTATTTTGACAATGAAAGAACAAAGGGAGCCTTGAATAATGAATCAATAGTCCTAAATAAATAACTAGATTTTCTGTCAAACACCCATTTGAATAATGGCTCAAAAGCCCTGTGTTTTGAATGCATGTTTTAATTCCGAAATTACATTTGGATCAGTTATGGGTCTACTTTCAAAGGTCCAGCAAAGGCACATTAGCAGGGCAGTCATTATAGGGTACTTTTCATTTGGATGTATCTGCCTTAACAGATGACATTGGAATATGTGCTTCTCCTGATTCTGAGATGTGCTGCCTGTTTGGTCTTGTGGATCATCATTCGCCTGAGTGCACTTTAGTCTATTCGTATCACAATTTGAAAAATTTCAATGATCAGAAAAATAAGTTTCATCATGACCACTAATTTCTCTGGCCCAGCCAATATTGGAATGGTGGCGCTGCTAGTATCTGCTACTGAGACAGAGAGCAGCAGTAAAAGGTGCGCAGACAGACAGTTTTTATTTTGTAACACGGCAATCCTGAAACCCGCCCGGCACAAATCAATTCAGAGACTTTGAGGCCCGGACTGGCCGTCGGGCCCCATCGGGTTCGGGCTGAGAATGAGAACTCTTACACACATCCACAAACACACACAGTTCACATGCAGGGAGAACTAAATCAAGTGCTCGTTGTAATGTCTTTGAATTGACTCAGTAAACCGCGTGTTTGTGGCCTGAGGTGTTGTCTGATTGGTTGCTGATGGACAGACTGAGTTTATTTGAAGAGATTAACTTTCGCCATGGAAATCGCCATGGAAACTGGAAGCTGACTCACTGAGACACACACAGGGAACAGATCCAGGAACAAACAGCAGCTTTATATAGTCGTCAGTAGGATGAGGGTGGATGAGAGGGTGGATGGGGGTGGGATGAGGGAGGATTAGGGAGGATGAGAGGGAGGATGAGGGAGGATGTGGGAGGATTAGGGAGGATGAGAGGGAGGATGAGGGAGGATGAGAGGGAGGATGGGGGTGGGATGAGGGAGGATTAGGGAGGATGAGAGGGAGGATGAGGGAGGATGTGGGAGGATTAGGGAGGATGAGAGGGAGGATGAGGGAGGATGAGAGGGAGGATGAGAGGGGGGATGAGGGAGGATGAGAGGGAGGATGAGGGAGGATGAGAGGGTAGATGGGGGTGGGATGAGGGAGGATGAGAGGGAGGATGAGAGGGAGGATGATGGAGGATGAGAGGGAGGATGAGGGAGGATGAGAGGGAGGATGGGGGTGGGATGTGGGAGGATTAGGGAGGATGAGAGGGAGGATGAGGGAGGATGAGAGGGAGGATGAGGGAGGATGAGGGAGGATGAGAGGGAGGATGTGGGAGGATGTGGGAGGATTAGGGAGGATGAGAGGGAGGATGAGGGAGGATGAGAGGGTAGATGGGGGTGGGATGAGGGAGGATGAGAGGGAGGATGAGAGGGAGGATGATGGAGGATGAGAGGGAGGATGAGGGAGGATGAGGGAGGATGAGAGGGAGGATGTGGGAGGATGTGGGAGGATTAGGGAGGATGAGAGGGAGGATGAGGGAGGATGAGAGGGTAGATGGGGGTGGGATGAGGGAGGATGAGAGGGAGGATGAGAGGGAGGATGATGGAGGATGAGAGGGAGGATGAGGGAGGATGAGGGAGGATGAGAGGGAGGATGGGGGTGGGATGTGGGAGGATTAGGGAGGATGAGAGGGAGGATGAGGGAGGATGAGAGGAGGATGAGGGAGGATGAGGGAGGATGAGAGGGAGGATGTGGGAGGATGTGGGAGGATTAGGGAGGATGAGAGGGAGGATGAGGGAGGATGAGAGGGTAGATGGGGGTGGGATGAGGGAGGATGAGAGGGAGGATGAGAGGGAGGATGATGGAGGATGAGAGGGAGGATGAGGGAGGATGAGGGAGGATGAGAGGGAGGATGTGGGAGGATGTGGGATGAGAGGGAGGATGAGGGAGGATGTGGGAGGATTAGGGAGGATGAGAGGGAGGATGAGGGAGGATGAGGAGGATGAGAGGGAGGATGAGGGAGGATGAGAGGGGGGATGAGGGAGGATGAGGGAGGATGAGAGGGAGGATGAGGGAGGATGAGAGGGAGGATGAGAGGGGGGATGAGGGAGGATGAGGGAGGATGAGAGGGAGAATGAGAGGGGGGATGAGGGAGGATGGGGGAGGATGAGGGAGGATGAGAGGGAGAATGAGGGAGGATGAGGGAGGATGGGGGAGGATGAGGGAGGATGGGGTAGGATGAGAGGGAGGTAAAGATTGAAATGTTGTGTACCCCTCTTCTCTTCCCCCTCTCTCCTCCTTTCCCTCTCCAGGCGCGGGGTCTGGATCTGTCCCGTGTGAGGGCGTGTGTTGTGGTAGCAGAGGAGAGACCCAGGATGTCTCTAACACACTCCTTCTCCAAGCTGTTTAAAGACCTGGGCCTGCACCCCCGATCTGTCAGCACAGCATTCGGCTGTAGGGTCAACCTGGCTATCTGTCTGCAGGTGTGTGTGTGTGTGTGTGTGTGTGTGTGTGTGTGTGTGTGTGTGTGTGTGTGTGTGTGTGCGTGCGTGTGCGCGTGCGCGCGAGAGAAATAATATGGTCACTCTGTGCTGTGATTGGTTACAGGGCACCTCCGGACCAGACCCTACTACAGTGTACGTGGACATGAGAGCTCTGCGACATGATAGGTATGTCTGCCTGTCAATCACAGCAACAACCAATCAGATCAACCAATTAACTTGCATAACAGTGTGTATGTTTGTCTCTCAGGGTGCGGTTGGTGGAGAGAGGTTCTCCTCACAGTCTCCCTCTCATGGAGTCAGGAAAGGTGGGTCTTGTGTTATGTTTTAACATTTAGCATCAGAAAGTTTCATGACTGTAGAGTACTAAGACTCAGTAAGACTCATCTTCTAGATCTCCTGACTGTCTGGTTCAGTAAGACAGCTTCTAGAGCTCCTGACTGTCTGGTTCAGTAAGACAGCTTCTAGAGCTCCTGACTGTGTGGTTCAGTAAGACAGCTTCTAGAGCTCCTGACTGTGTGGTTCAGTAAGACTCAGCTTCTAGAGCTCCTGACTGTGTGGTTCAGTAAGACAGCTTCTAGAGCTCCTGACTGTGTGGTTCAGTAAGACTCAGCTTCTAGAGCTCCTGACTGTCTGGTTCAGTAAGACAGCTTCTAGAGCTCCTGACTGTGTGGTTCAGTAAGACAGCTTCTAGAGCTCCTGACTGTCTGGTTCAGTAAGACAGCTTCTAGAGCTCCTGACTGTGTGGTTCAGTAAGACTCAGCTTCTAGAGCTCCTGACTGTGTGGTTCAGTAAGACTCAGCTTCTAGAGCTCCTGACTGTCTGGTTCAGTAAGACAGCTTCTAGAGCTCCTGACTGTGTGGTTCAGTAAGACTCAGCTTCTAGAGCTCCTGACTGTGTGGTTCAGTAAGACAGCTTCTAGAGCTCCTGACTGTCTGGTTCAGTAAGACAGCTTCTAGAGCTCCTGACTGTGTGGTTCAGTAAGACAGCTTCTAGAGCTCCTGACTGTGTGGTTCAGTAAGACTCAGCTTCTAGAGCTCCTGACTGTGTGGTTCAGTAAGACAGCTTCTAGAGCTCCTGACTGTGTGGTTCAGTAAGACAGCTTCTAGAGCTCCTGACTGTGTGGTTCAGTAAGACTCAGCTTCTAGAGCTCCTGACTGTGTGGTTCAGTAAGACTCAGCTTCTAGAGCTCCTGACTGTGTGGTTCAGTAAGACAGCTTCTAGAGCTCCTGACTGTGTGGTTCAGTAAGACAGCTTCTAGAGCTCCTGACTGTGTGGTTCAGTAAGACAGCTTCTAGAGCTCCTGACTGTGTGGTTCAGTAAGACTCAGCTTCTAGAGCTCCTCACTGTGTGGTTCAGTAAGACTCAGCTTCTAGAGCTCCTGACTGTGTGGTTCAGTAAGACTCAGCTTCTAGAGCTCCTGACTGTGTGGTTCAGTAAGACAGCTTCTAGAGCTCCTGACTGTGTGGTTCAGTAAGACAGCTTCTAGAGCTCCTGACTG
>NW_028166869.1:0-10000 GCF_964263955.1 Coregonus lavaretus
ATGACATGACTGAGAGGAAGTAGGAAGAGAGGCCTGGTCAAACACCTCACGGAAGAGAGAGAGAGAGAGAGAGAGAGAGAGAGAGAGAGAGAGAGAGAGAGAGAGAGAGAGAGAGAGAGAGAGATGGAAGAGAGAGAGAGAGAGAGAGAGAGAGAGAGAGAGAGAGAGAGAGAGAGGAGAGAGAGAGAGAGAGACAGCGAGACAGAGAGACAGAGAGAGAGAGAAGAGAGACAGAGAGAGAGAGAGAGAGAGAGAGAGAGACAGAGAGAGAGAGAGAGAGAGAGAGAGAGAGAGAGAGAGAGAGAGACAGCGAGACAGCGAGAGAGACAGCGAGAGAGACAGCGAGAGAGAGACTAGGAGCAGCCTGCATTCTGAAAGGTATACTTCATTATATACACAGGCCCTAGTTCTCCACTGTATTGACTGATTGCATTTGTCATCACCACAGCCTTCCCAGAATGCCCTTGAAATCATTTGAACATCTTGACATTGAGTGTTTCTACGACCAGGCTCTGTTTGATATCCTCCTCTTTAGCTGTGGCTAATGGTACCTCTGGGAGTAAACACACAGACAGGTGTTGCACCGAACATTATCATCACGGGGGCTCCGATGAAACCTCCACAACACTGAGATCTAGTCTGCATCACAAATGGCACACAAAACATTAGGAACACCTGCTCTTTCCATGACGTAGACTGACCAGGTGAATCCAAGTGGAAGCTATGAACCCTTATTGATGTTAATTTGTTAAATCCACACCTGCTCTTTCCATGACACAGAACGACCAGGTGAATCCAGGTGATCCTTATTGATGTCACTTGTTAAATCCACTTCAATCAGTGTAGTGAAGGGGAAGAGACGGGGTTAAAGAATGATTTTTAAGCCTTGAGACAATTGAGACATGGATTGTGTGTGTGTGTGCCGTTCAGAGGGTGAAGTGCCTTTGAACGGGGTGTGGTAGTAGGTGCCAGGTGCACCGGTTTGAACGGGGTATGGTAGTAGGTGCCAGGTGCACCAGTTTGAACGGGGTATGGTAGTAGGTGCCAGGTGCACCGGTTTGAGTGTGTCAAGAACTGTAACTCTGATGGGTTTTTCACGCTCAACGGTTTCCCGTGTGCCTGAAGAATGGACATCCAGCCAACTTGACACAACTGTGGGAAGTCAACATGGGCCCAACATCACTGTGGAACGCTTTCAACTACGTGACTACTAGCTAGCCTGGTTAAACCAGACTGAATGCAGTGTTCTTTCAGTTCCCAACTAGGCGACTACTAGCTAGCCTGGTTAAACCAGACTGAATGCGGTGTTCTTTCAGTTCCCAACTACGCGACTACTAGCTAGCCTGGTTAAACCAGACTGAATGCAGTGTTCTTTCAGTTCCCAACTACGCGACTACTAGCTAGCCTGGTTAAACCAGACTGAATGCAGTGTTCTTTCCGTTCCCAACTACGCGACTACTAGCTAGCCTGGTTAAACCAGACTGAATGCAGTGTTCTTTCAGTTCCCAACTACGCGACTACTAGCTAGCCTGGTTAAACCAGACTGAATGCAGTGTTCTTTCAGTTCTCAACTACGCGACTACTAGCTAGCCTGGTTAAACCAGACTGAATGCAGTGTTCTTTCAGTTCCCAACTACGCGACTACTAGCTAGCCTGGTTAAACCAGACTGAATGCAGTGTTCTTTCAGTTCCCAACTACGCGACTACTAGCTAGCCTGGTTAAACCAGACTGAATGCAGTGTTCTTTCAGTTCTCAACTACGCGACTACTAGCTAGCCTGGTTAAACCAGACTGAATGCAGTGTTCTTTCAGTTCCCAACTACGCGACTACTAGCTAGCCTGGTTAAACCAGACTGAATGCAGTGTTCTTTCAGTTCCCAACTACACGACTACTAGCTAGCCTGGTTAAACCAGACTGAATGCAGTGTTCTTTCAGTTCCCAACTACGCGACTACTAGCTAGCCTGGTTAAACCAGACTGAATGCAGTGTTCTTTCAGTTCCCAACTACGCGACTACTAGCTAGCCTGGTTAAACCAGACTGAATGCAGTGTTCTTTCAGTTCCCAACTACGCGACTACTAGCTAGCCTGGTTAAACCAGACTGAATGCAGTGTTCTTTCAGTTCCCAACTACGTGACTACTAGCTAGCCTGGTTAAACCAGACTGAATGCAGTGTTCTTTCAGTTCCCAACTACGCGACTACTAGCTAGCCTGGTTAAACCAGACTGAATGCAGTGTTCTTTCAGTTCCCAACTACGCGACTACTAGCTAGCCTGGTTAAACCAGACTGAATGCAGTGTTCTTTCAGTTCCCAACTACGCGACTACTAGCTAGCCTGGTTAAACCAGACTGAATGCAGTGTTCTTTCAGTTCCCAACTACGCGACTACTAGCTAGCCTGGTTAAACCAGACTGAATGCAGTGTTCTTTCAGTTCCCAACTACGCGACTACTAGCTAGCCTGGTTAAACCAGACTGAATGCAGTGTTCTTTCAGTTCCCAACTACGCGACTACTAGCTAGCCTGGTTAAACCAGACTGAATGCAGTGTTCTTTCAGTTCCCAACTACGCGACTACTAGCTAGCCTGGTTAAACCAGACTGAATGCAGTGTTCTTTCAGTTCCCAACTACGCGACTACTAGCTAGCCTGGTTAAACCAGACTGAATGCAGTGTTCTTTCAGTTCCCAACTAGGCGACTACTAGCTAGCCTGGTTAAACCAGACTGAATGCAGTGTTCTTTCAGTTCCCAACTACGCGACTACTAGCTAGCCTGGTTAAACCAGACTGAATGCAGTGTTCTTTCAGTTCCCAACTAGGCGACTACTAGCTAGCCTGGTTAAACCAGACTGAATGCAGTGTTCTTTCAGTTCCCAACTACGCGACTACTAGCTAGCCTGGTTAAACCAGACTGAATGCAGTGTTCTTTCAGTTCCCAACTACGCGACTACTAGCTAGCCTGGTTAAACCAGACTGAATGCAGTGTTCTTTCAGTTCCCAACTACGCGACTACTAGCTAGCCTGGTTAAACCAGACTGAATGCAGTGTTCTTTCAGTTCCCAACTACGCGACTACTAGCTAGCCTGGTTAAACCAGACTGAATGCAGTGTTCTTTCAGTTCCCAACTAGGCGACTACTAGCTAGCCTGGTTAAACCAGACTGAATGCAGTGTTCTTTCAGTTCCCAACTACGCGACTACTAGCTAGCCTGGTTAAACCAGACTGAATGCAGTGTTCTTTCAGTTCCCAACTAGGCGACTACTAGCTAGCCTGGTTAAACCAGACTGAATGCAGTGTTCTTTCAGTTCCCAACTACGCGACTACTAGCTAGCCTGGTTAAACCAGACTGAATGCAGTGTTCTTTCAGTTCCCAACTAGGCGACTACTAGCTAGCCTGGTTAAACCAGACTGAATGCAGTGTTCTTTCAGTTCCCAACTACGCGACTACTAGCTAGCCTGGTTAAACCAGACTGAATGCAGTGTTCTTTCCGTTCCCAACTACGCGACTACTAGCTAGCCTGGTTAAACCAGACTGAATGCAGTGTTCTTTCAGTTCCCAACTAAGCGACTACTAGCTAGCCTGGTTAAACCAGACTGAATGCAGTGTTCTTTCAGTTCCCAACTACGCGACTACTAGCTAGCCTGGTTAAACCAGACTGAATGCAGTGTTCTTTCAGTTCCCAACTAGGCGACTACTAGCTAGCCTGGTTAAATCAGACTGAATGCAGTGTTCTTTCAGTTCCCAACTACGCGACTACTAGCTAGCCTGGTTAAACCAGACTGAATGCAGTGTTCTTTCAGTTCCCAACTACGCGACTACTAGCTAGCCTGGTTAAACCAGACTGAATGCAGTGTTCTTTCAGTTCCCAACTACGCGACTACTAGCTAGCCTGGTTAAACCAGACTGAATGCAGTGTTCTTTCAGTTCCCAACTACGCGACTACTAGCTAGCCTGGTTAAACCAGACTGAATGCAGTGTTCTTTCAGTTCCCAACTACGCGACTACTAGCTAGCCTGGTTAAACCAGACTGAATGCAGTGTTCTTTCAGTTCCCAACTACGCGACTACTAGCTAGCCTGGTTAAACCAGACTGAATGCAGTGTTCTTTCAGTTCCCAACTACGCGACTACTAGCTAGCCTGGTTAAACCAGACTGAATGCAGTGTTCTTTCAGTTCCCAACTAGGCGACTACTAGCTAGCCTGGTTAAACCAGACTGAATGCAGTGTTCTTTCAGTTCCCAACTAGGCGACTACTAGCTAGCCTGGTTAAACCAGACTGAATGCAGTGTTCTTTCAGTTCCCAACTACGCGACTACTAGCTAGCCTGGTTAAACCAGACTGAATGCAGTGTTCTTTCAGTTCCCAACTACGCGACTACTAGCTAGCCTGGTTAAACCAGACTGAATGCAGTGTTCTTTCAGTTCCCAACTACGCGACTACTAGCTAGCCTGGTTAAACCAGACTGAATGCAGTGTTCTTTCAGTTCCCAACTACGCGACTACTAGCTAGCCTGGTTAAACCAGACTGAATGCAGTGTTCTTTCAGTTCCCAACTACGCGACTACTAGCTAGCCTGGTTAAACCAGACTGAATGCAGTGTTCTTTCAGTTCCCAACTACGCGACTACTAGCTAGCCTGGTTAAACCAGACTGAATGCAGTGTTCTTTCAGTTCCCAACTACGCGACTACTAGCTAGCCTGGTTAAACCAGACTGAATGCAGTGTTCTTTCAGTTCCCAACTACGCGACTACTAGCTAGCCTGGTTAAACCAGACTGAATGCAGTGTTCTTTCAGTTCCCAACTGCGCGACTACTAGCTAGCCTGGTTAAACCAGACTGAATGCAGTGTTCTTTCAGTTCCCAACTACGCGACTACTAGCTAGCCTGGTTAAACCAGACTGAATGCAGTGTTCTTTCAGTTCCCAACTACGCGACTACTAGCTAGCCTGGTTAAACCAGACTGAATGCAGTGTTCTTTCAGTTCCCAACTACGCGACTACTAGCTAGCCTGGTTAAACCAGACTGAATGCAGTGTTCTTTCCGTTCCCAACTACGCGACTAGATGGAAGGGGTTGAGTGGAGCTGAAGGTTGGGACTAAAAACAAACAAAAGATAACTATTGTAAAATATACTGTGTCCGTAAAATGTATATAGTATGTATAAGCTGGAAGTAGAAGCCTAAGCGTTGTTGTCCGTTAGTTTACTCCAATTAGGGAAGGGGTGGTAGGGTTAGGGGAAAATAATAAAATAACATTTATAAAATATATACAGTACCAGTCAAAATTTTGGACACACCTTTAAAATATATATATTTATTTAAAGAAAATATATATGGGGGATTGGAAATTAAGCAGACAATTACATTGATGGAAGCCACAATCTATCTGCAACATTAAAGCTGATCAAGCCCCTAAAACAAAAAAAGGTTCAAAGAAAGAAAGCGTACAGTATTATATAGAGCCACGATTGCATGGAACTCCCTTCCATCTCAAATGACTCAAGTGAACCTGGTTTCAAACCACAGATAAAGCAACACCTCACGGCACAACGCCTCTCCCCCTATTTGAGCTAGATATTCTGTGTGTGTGTATTGATGTGGAGGCTACGTGTGACGTTTTAAAATGTATGTAGTTCTGTCCTTGAGCTGTTCTTGTCTATTAATGTTCTGTATTACGTCATGTTTCATGTTTTGTGTGGACCCCAGGAAGAGTAGCTGCTGCTTTTGCAACAGCTAATGGGAATCATAATAAAACACCACAAAAACATAGTTTTTTCCTGAATAAAAATAATTCAAAAAAATAAAACATTGTTTTTGTTGTTGCTCCAACCCCCCGCCGTCCGTGTGTTTAACGACCCTGACATAGAACTAAATGAACTGCTAGAAATGATTGTATTTTCTGTGGGATAGAAGAACGTGTGAATTGTATTGACTATTCAATAAATACTGTTTATTCACAAAGCTGCTACAATACCACAAACCCATGTGGTTCAAACACCAGCTCAATGTAATGACGTAGACATTTTAAATTGCTTTCATTCTGATCGACAAAGCCTTACAACAACTAGGCCGCGTTCATATAGGCAGACATTAACATCCAAAATGCAAATCCGGCCATTTACCAGGTTAACCTGATGTAATAGATAACTAACCCAGTCATTTACCAGGTTAACCTGATGTAATAGATAACTAACCCAGTCATTTACCAGGTTAACCTGATGTAATAGATAACTAATCCAGTCATTTACCAGGTTAACCTGATGTAATAGATAACTAATCCAGTCATTTACCAGGTTAACCTGATGTAATAGATAACTAATCCAGTCATTTACCAGGTTAACCTGATGTAATAGATAACTAATCCGGTCATTTACCAGGTTAACCTGATGTAATAGATAACTAATCCAGTCATTTACCAG
Organism: Coregonus lavaretus; assembly: GCF_964263955.1. NCBI lineage: Eukaryota > Metazoa > Chordata > Actinopteri > Salmoniformes > Salmonidae > Coregonus > Coregonus lavaretus. The sequence goes on from NW_028166869.1 coordinate 6,411, forward strand.
GTTAACCTGATGTAATAGATAACTAATCCGGTCATTTACCAGGTTAACCTGATGTAATAGATAACTAATCCAGCCATTTACCTGGTTAACCTGATGTAATAGATAACTAATCCAGTCATTTACCAGGTTATCCTGATGTAATAGATAACTAATCCAGTCATTTACCAGGTTAACCTGATGTAATAGATAACTAATCCAGTCATTTACCAGGTTAACCTGATGTAATAGATAACTAATCCAGTCAATTACCAGGTTAACCTGATGTAATAGATAACTAATCCAGTCATTTACCAGGTTAACCTGATGTAATAGATAACTAATCCAGTCATTTACCAGGTTAACCTGCTGTAATAGATAACTAATCTGGCCATTTACCAGGTTAACCTGATGTAATAGATAACTAATCCAGTCATTTACCAGGTTAACCTGATGTAATAGATAACTAATCCAGTCATTTACCAGGTTAACCTGATGTAATAGATAACTAATCCAGTCATTTTCCAGGTTAACCTGATGTAATAGATAACTAATCCAGTCATTTACCAGGTTAACCTGATGTAATAGATAACGAATCCAGTCATTTACCAGGTTAACCTGATGTAATAGATAACTAATCCAGTCATTTACCAGGTTAACCTGATGTAATAGATAACTAATCCAGTCATTTACCAGGTTAACCTGATGTAATAGATAACTAATCCAGTCATTTACCAGGTTAACCTGATGTAATAGATAACTAATCCGGCCATTTACCAGGTTAACCTGATGTAATAGATAACTAATCCGGCCATTTACCAGGTTAACCTGATGTAATAGATAACTAATCCAGTCATTTACCAGGTTAACCTGATGTAATAGATAACTAATCCAGTCATTTACCAGGTTATCCTGATGTAATAGATAACTAATCCAGTCATTTACCAGGTTAACCTGATGTAATAGAAAGCTAATCCAGTCATTTACCAGGTTAACCTGATGTAATAGATAACTAATCCAGCCATTTACCAGGTTAACCTGATGTAATAGATAACTAATCCAGTCATTTACCAGGTTAACCTGATGTAATAGATAACTAATCCAGTCATTTACCAGGTTAACCTGATGTAATAGATAACTAATCCAGTCATTTACCAGGTTAACCTGATGTAATAGATAACTAATCCAGCCATTTACCAGGTTATCCTGATGTAATAGATAACTAATCCAGTCATTTACCAGGTTAACCTGATGTAATAGATAACTAATCCAGTCATTCACCAGGTTAACCTGATGTAATAGATAACTAATCCAGTCATTTACCAGGTTAACCTGATGTAATAGATAACTAATCCAGTCATTTACCAGGTTAACCTGATGTAATAGATAACTAATCCAGCCATTTACCAGGTTAACCTGATGTAATAGATAACTAATCCAGTCATTTACCAGGTTAACCTGATGTAATAGATAACTAATCCAGTCATTTACCAGGTTAACCTGATGTAATAGAAAGCTAATCCAGTCATTTACCAGGTTAACCTGATGTAATAGATAACTAATCCAGCCATTTACCAGGTTAACCTGATGTAATAGATAACTAATCCAGTCATTTACCAGGTTAACCTGATGTAATAGATAACTAATCCAGTCATTTACCAGGTTAACCTGATGTAATAGATAACTAATCCAGTCATTTACCAGGTTAACCTGATGTAATAGAAAGCTAATCCAGTCATTTACCAGGTTATCCTGATGTAATAGATAACTAATCCAGTCATTTACCAGGTTAACCTGATGTAATAGATAACTAATCCAGTCATTCACCAGGTTAACCTGATGTAATAGATAACTAATCCAGTCATTTACCAGGTTAACCTGATGTAATAGATAACTAATCCAGTCATTTACCAGGTTAACCTGATGTAATAGATAACTAATCCAGCCATTTACCTGGTTAACCTGATGTAATAGATAACTAATCCAGTCATTTACCAGGTTAACCTGATGTAATAGATAACTAATCCAGTCATTTACCAGGTTAACCTGATGTAATAGATAACTAATCCAGTCATTTACCAGGTTAACCTGATGTAATAGATAACTAATCCAGTCATTTACCAGGTTAACCTGATGTAATAGATAACTAATCCAGTCATTTACCGGGTTAACCTGATGTAATAGATAACTAATCCAGTCATTTACCGGGTTAACCTGATGTAATAGATAACTAATCCAGTCATTTACCGGGTTAACCTGATGTAATAGATAACTAATCCAGTCATTTACCAGGTTAACCTGATGTAATAGATAACTAATCCCGTCATTTACCAGGTTAACCTGATGTAATAGATAACTAATCCAGTCATTTACCAGGTTAACCTGATGTAATAGATAACTAATCCAGCCATTTACCTGGTTAACCTGATGTAATAGATAACTAATCCAGTCATTTACCAGGTTAACCTGATGTAATAGATAACTAATCCAGTCATTTACCAGGTTAACCTGATATAATAGATAACTAATCCAGTCATTTACCAGGTTAACCTGATGTAATAGATAACTAATCCAGTCATTTACCAGGTTAACCTGATGTAATAGATAACTAATCCAGTCATTTACCGGGTTAACCTGATGTAATAGATAACTAATCCAGTCATTTACCGGGTTAACCTGATGTAATAGATAACTAATCCAGTCATTTACCGGGTTAACCTGATGTAATAGATAACTAATCCAGTCATTTACCAGGTTAACCTGATGTAATAGATAACTAATCCCGTCATTTACCAGGTTAACCTGATGTAATAGATAACTAATCCAGTCATTTACCAGGTTAACCTGATGTAATAGATAACTAATCCAGCCATTTACCTGGTTAACCTGATGTAATAGATAACTAATCCAGTCATTTACCAGGTTAACCTGATGTAATAGATAACTAATCCAGTCATTTACCAGGTTAACCTGATGTAATAGATAACTAATCCAGTCATTTACCAGGTTAACCTGATGTAATAGATAACTAATCCAGTCATTTACCAGGTTAACCTGATGTAATAGATAACTAATCCAGTCATTTACCGGGTTAACCTGATGTAATAGATAACTAATCCAGTCATTTACCGGGTTAACCTGATGTAATAGATAACTAATCCAGTCATTTACCGGGTTAACCTGATGTAATAGATAACTAATCCAGTCATTTACCAGGTTAACCTGATGTAATAGATAACTAATCCCGTCATTTACCAGGTTAACCTGATGTAATAGATAACTAATCCAGTCATTTACCAGGTTAACCTGATGTAATAGATAACTAATCCAGTCATTTACCAGGTTAACCTGATGTAATAGATAACTAATCCAGTCATTTACCAGGTTAACCTGATGTAATAGATAACTAATCCAGCCATTTACCAGGTTAACCTGATGTAATAGATAACTAATCCAGTCATTTACCAGGTTAACCTGATGTAATAGATAACTAATCCAGTCATTTACCAGGTTAACCTGATGTAATAGATAACTAATCCAGTCATTTACCAGGTTAACCTGATGTAATAGATAACTAATCCAGCCATTTACCAGGTTAACCTGATGTAATAGAT
>NW_028166868.1:0-2500 GCF_964263955.1 Coregonus lavaretus
CCGACTAGTCCCTAGATACGCCTCGCTAAATAAAAAGTAATCAAGGGAATGAAAGAGAGAAAGAAAGAAAGAAAGAAAGAAAGAAAGAAAGAAAGAAAGAAAGAAAGAAAGAAAGAAAGAAAGAGAAAGAAAGGAAAGAAAAGAAAGAAAGAAAGAAAGAAAGAAAGAAAGAAAGAAAAGCTTATTATTATTTGTTTGACAAGATTGTTTGCTTTTCCTATTCTGTTACATCAAGTTATGTTGCATCAACCTTGTATGTCCCCGGCCAGGCCATTCATAGTCATACAGTCACACAGCTGGTTGTTCATTTCTCTAATACCCTGTCACACACACATACCTGTCATACCCTGTCATACATACCCTGTCACACACATGCACGCTGGTGCGACCCAGGCAGCCGACCCTGCAGAGCCGTCTCTGTAATGAAGAAGTGACCTTGACTGGAGACATCAGACAGAGTGAGCCGAGCCCAGATGCCATCAGCATGATTCCTGTAGATGGACACAGTCCTGGGTTCAAATACTATTTAAAATAATTTAAAATGCCTTTATCTGTGCTTGATTGAGCTTGGCTGACTTAACGGGCCAATAGAATAGTCCCATAACTACAAACCTTGTCGATCTGGGACTCCAGGCAGGCCAAAGCAGACGCTTAAAGTAATAAGAAAATGTTGAACCCAGGTCTGTCATATGGACACAGCCGGAGCTCTGAGCTGAGCACCTGGCAGATTGCAAATGACCACTGGTCCTGCTCTGACTGCCATCTATAAAGGTCCTCTGACAGCATTCAAGATTATAACAGCCATTGGTGTGTCATGCTCGTCCCCGGGCAGGCAAGTCTGAGACGCAAGACTGCCCCTGCAATAGAAAAGAAGGAAATATTTCTAGGAATGATGTTGTAATTCTTGAGGAAATCTTGTTTGTGTTTTTCATCCCATCCTCTTATGAAGTCTTTAGTTGTGGTTGTGCCACAGATGGACACGCTTAGCCACCTTGAAAACGTATTTTGCTTGGTTCATGCATCTGTACAAATTGAATGGATAAGAGGCATAAAAAACATTCTCTACAGAAAATGTCCCGGGTCCCTTAAAGCTCTAAACAACAACAATAAACAACAACAACAATCCACTTAGTTTGTTAACAGAAATGTGTTTGTTTGTTGCTGCCAGAGGACATTACCATGTTATTCCCAGAGAACGTAGCTGTGTGACCATGTTATTCCTAGAGAACATACCTGTAGCTGTGTGACCATGTTATTCCTAGAGAATGTAGCTGTGTGACCATGTTATTCCTAGAGAATGTAGCTGTGTGACCATGTTATTCCTATAGAAAATAGCTGTGTGACCATGTTATTCCTAGAGAATATAGCTGTGATGTAGCTGTGTGACCATGTTATTCCTAGAGAATGTAGCTGTGTGACCATGTTATTCCTAGAGAAAATAGCTGTGTGACCATGTTATTCCTAGAGAATATAGCTGTGTGACCATGTTATTCCTAGAGAATATAGCTGTGTGACCATGTTATTCCTAGAGAGCGTAGCTGTGTGACCATGTTATTCCTAGAGAACATAGCTGTGTTACCATGTTATTCCTAGAGAACATAGCTGTGTGACCATGTTATTCCTAGAGAACGTAGCTGTGTGACCATGTTATTCCTAGAGAACGTAGTTGTGTGACCATGTTATTCCTACAGAATGTAGCTGTGTGACCATGTTATTCCTAGAGAACATAGCTGTGTGACCATGTTATTCCTAGAGAACGTAGCTGTGTGACCATGTTATTCCTAGAGAACATAGCTGTGTGACCATGTTATTCCTAGAGAACGTAGCTGTGTGACCATGTTATTCCTAGAGAATATAGCTGTGTGACCATGTTATTCCTAGAGAACATAGCTGTGTGACCATGTTATTCCTAGAGAAAATAGCTGTGTGACCATGTTATTCCTAGAGAATATAGCTGTGTGACCATGTTATTCCTAGAGAATATAGCTGTGTGACCATGCTCTGTCGTAGCCGGCCGCGCCCGGGAGACCCATTGGCGGCGCACAATTGGCCCAGCGTCTTAGGGGGTAGGGGAGTGAATGGCCGGCAGGGATGTAGCTCAGTTGGTAGAGCATGGCGTTTGCAACGCCAGGGTTGTGGGTTCGATTCCCACGGGGGGCCAGTATTAATAAAAAAAAAAAGAAATGAAATAAAAAAAAGACTACAAATAAAATAAATAAATAATGTATACACTCACTAACTGTAAGTCGCTCTGGATAAGAGCATCTGCTGAATGACTAAAATGTAAATGTAAAATGTTATTCCTTGTGAACATAACTGTGTGGCCATGTTATTCCTAGAGAACATAGCTGTGTGACCATGTTATTCCTAGTGAACGTAGCTGTAACGGATTGAAAAGATATGAAAGCTAGGCTAGAGAGTGTCCTGGACAGATAAAGATCATCTCTGTTCCGGAAGAGAAGAGAACCCACAGAAGTGTATTACCCTTTTTTGACACTGG